>NC_058088.1:44666176-44901808 GCF_014858855.1 Bufo gargarizans
TACGTATTAAGTGCAGGGAGCTGGTGGTCGTGTCTCCTCACTATTATAGGGTTTGCAGGTGTCATTCAGTCTAGGTATGTGGACATGCAACCTTCTATCACTGAGATCTTTGCATGGGCTGAGAAGACAGGGAGAGCTTCAGGGCTTTAATAGGGGTCACCCTTTTGTTCCTTAGTTTTGGATCAAGCCAGTCGGATCCTTATTTGTAACTTCTTGTTTTCTGTTACACCATCCGTGACACCTGGTGGCAACTAGAAGCCTGGACTATCTAGCTGCATGTCAGGAGGAGGCCCTCAGCATATCTCTGGCTGGTGCCTTCTCACTTCTGTCTCCACAGACTCCTGACTTCAGACTAACTCCTCCCTGTCTGGGCCTGGACATTTATACTAGGGGCTCTCTATCTCCCTCTAGTGTCTAGGATGCTACACTACACCCAAATAGGCCTGCTGTACATGTCACAGGGGAACAATTACATATAAAAGCATATAGAAAATACCTTAAAATGCATAGTTAAATATAATGCCACTGTCCCTCAGGAGTAAGAGTACTACGTGGCCCAATTGACCCTTGTGTAGTGCCCACCCCTACCTAGTGGGACACTACATAAGTAGTGTTGAGCAAACTTGTGTTTCAAGTTCAGCGTACAAGGTGTGGGTTTTCTAAGAATCCCGGTACCACGGACCACAACAGAATTCTATGACGGCATGCACCACGGAAGCCTATAAGAGGCTTTCCATATTTCATTCCATCATAATAGAAGTCTATGCTGACCATGCTATGCCGTCATAGAATTATCTTATGGTCCGGGGTAGCAGAATCCATAATGGAATTCTTAGATAACCCGAACCTTGTACGCCAAACTTGAAGATACAAGTTCACTCAATAGTAGTTATGACTGTGACTGTTAAAGGGGTTGTCATGTCCCCTTCTTCCCCCCACTCAGCCCCTCTGATATGAGAATCAGAACATTTCATGCTCCAATGCTCTCCCTTGCCCTGCGCTGAATTGCGCAGGGCAAGGGCTTTTTCTGCAGGTCCGGTGCCATCACTGAATCTCCAGAAAAATTCTCCAGACTCAGAGCAGGGCAAGGGAAATGCTCCGATGCTCATGTCACAGGGGCTGAGTGGGAGAAGAAGGGTATGTGTCCGGGGTTCAGCTCTGAACCCGGACAAAATAAAGCCATCTGATCGCTGCACTTTGATGCCGTATTAGTCTTCATTCACTTCTCGGCATCTGATCGGCATCTGGTAGAGCAGGGGTCAGCAACCTTCGGCACTCCAGGTGTGGTGAAACTGCAACTCCCAGCATGCACACTTGCTTGGCTGTTCTTAGAACTCCCATAGAAGTGAGTGGAGCATACTGGGAGTTGTAGTTTTACAACAGCTGGAGGTTGCTGTTCCCTGTGGTAGAGAACATCCTGCCAGAGTTCACTAATCCACCACTGCTGGTTTCTGCCCTTCACCAGTAGAACAGTTTTTGTCAGGCCGAAACCCTGCTGGTAGTCTGCCATAGTCTATGGCAGTAAAGCGCAACCTCTAGCCCTCCAGCTGTTGCAAAACTATGCATGCCCTAATAGCTTTAGGTGGTCCAGGCATGCTAGGAGTTGTAGTTTTGCAACAGCTGGAGGATGCTGGTTGTGCATCCCTGGTGAACGGCAGAATCTAGCAATGCTGGATCTAGTGAACTCTGGCAGGATGTTCTCTGTCGAATATGTATGAAGCCTTAGGCTGGGTTCACATCACTGTTTCATTTTCCGTTCTTCTGATTTTGCATCCTCTTTGCCATTCCCGTCTGATATCATTTTTTTTAATGTAAAAACAAAGTATTTTTTTTCTTACCGTCTAAAATAACGTATCTCAGACAGAAATGGCTAAAATGGATGCAAAATGTGCATAAATGAGCATAACGGATGCTTAAAATACAGGATCTGTTTTATTGCTTTTTTTTTCTGACTGATCAGAAGAAAAGAAAACTAACAGTAATGTGAACGCGGGCTTGGACAGTAGTCTATATAGTACATTATACCTTATAATGTCACCCCTTGTGTACATGTTGTTTCATAAGCACCCCCCAGGTTATCAAAAGGGGTAGAAGGTTGGAGGGACCAGGGATTGGTAGTCAGTGGTGCTTGGAAAGGACCATGGGGGCCTGTGACGAGACCAATCTCGCCACATTGCATTGGAGAAGCCTGGTTGCAACTAAATTAGAGAAAGAAATACCATAACTCAGCCGCACCGCCAAGAATAAAACATGATTTATTAAGACACATTAATTAAGAACATGGATTCTAGAAGCAGAGCCCCACTGATGGATAAAATATTATACTGCAATACAATGCAACCAAAATACACCGTGCAATGAGCAATTCTGTCGCAGGATGACCGAAAAATACCTGCAGCTCCTGGATATACAGGTCCTTCTAAAAAAAATTGCATATTGTGATAAAGTTCATTATTTTCTGTAATGTACTGATAAACATTAGACTTTCATATATTTTAGATTCATTACACACCAACTGAAGTAGTTCAAGCCTTTTATTGTTTTAATATTGATGATTTTGGCATACGGCTCATGGAAACCCAAATTCCTATCTAAAAAAATTAGCATATCATGAAAAAGTTCTCTAAACGAGCTATTAACCTAATCATCTGAATCAACTAATTAACTCTAAACACCTGCAAAAGATTCCTGAGGCTTTTAAAAACTCCCAGCCTGGTTCATTACTCAAAACCGCAATCATGGGTAAGACTGCCGACCTGACTGCTGTCCAGAAGGCCATCATTGACACCCTCAAGCAAGAGGGTAAGACACAGAAAGACATTTCTGAACGAATAGGCTGTTCCCAGAGCGCTGTATCAAGGCACCTCAGTGGGAAGTCTGTGGGAAGGAAAAAGTGTGGCAGAAAACACTGCACAACGAGAAGAGGTGACCGGACCCTGAGGAAAATTGTGGAGAAGGACCGATTCCAGACCTTGGGGGACCTGTGGAAGCAGTGGACTGAGTCTGGAGTAGAAACATCCAGAGCCGCCGTGTACAGGCGTGTGCAGGAAATGGGCTACAGGTGCCGCATTCCCCAGAAACAGCGGCAGAAGCGCCTGACCTGGGCTACAGAGAAGCAGCACTGGACTGTTGCATGTCATTCGGAAATCAAGGTGCCAGAGTCTGGAGGAAGACTGGGGAGAGGGAAATGCCAAAATGCCTGAAGTCCAGTGTCAAGTACCCACAGTCAGTGATGGTCTGGGGTGCCATGTCAGCTGCTGGTGTTGGTCCACTGTGTTTTATCAAGGGCAGGGTCAATGCAGCTAGCCATCAGGAGATTTTGGAGCACTTCATGCTTCCATCTGCTGAAAAGCTTTATGGAGATGAAGATTTCATCTTTCAGCACGACCTGGCACCTGCTCACAGTGCCAAAACCACTGGTACATGGTTTACTGACCATGGTATTACTGTGCTCAATTGGCCTGCCAACTCTCCTGACCTGAACCCCATAGAGAATCTGTGGGATATTTGGAAGAGAAAGTTGAGAGACGCAAGACCCAACACTCTGGATGAGCTTAAGGCCGCTATCGAAGCATGCTGGGCCTCCATAACACCTCAGCAGTGCCACAGGCTGATTGCCTCCATGCCACGCCGCATTGAAGCAGTCATTTCTGCAAAAGGATTCCCGACCAAGTATTGAGTGCAGAACTGAACATAATTATTTGAAGGTTGACTTTTTTTGTATTAAAAACACTTTTCTTTTATTGGTCGGATGAAATATGCTAATTTTTTTAGATAGGAATTTGGGGTTTTCATGAGCTGTATGCCAAAATCATCAATATTAAAACAATAAAAGGCTTGAACTACTTCAGTTGTGTGTAATGAATCTAAAATATATGAAAGTCTAATGTTTATCAGTACATTACAGAAAATAATGAACTTTATCACAATATGCAATTTTTTTTAGAAGGACCTGTAATACTTATCATACAACACAGTGGTAGCACATGGAAGATCAGAAGCCCGTCAGTGAGGAGAGCAAAAAACCCTCACGCGTATCGCTAGTACAAAGACTAGCTTCCTCAGAGGTCCATATTGTCATGGAACCATGAACCAGACGTACAACAGAGATAGGTGGAATAAGAAGGCTTTTTTGAAAATCAAGCCGTAGCTAAAGTCCAAACGGATGGCTAAACCGAAGCAGGGTCTTGCGTAGACGGAGGTCAGGAACCAGGAGGGTAGTCAGACGTAGCCAGGATCAGGAACCAACGGGGTAGTCAGACGAAGCCAGGATCGGGAACCAACGGGGTAGTCAGACGAGGCCAGGATCAGGAACCAGAAGCAGCAGCAGTCTTTGAAGCATGTGCACACAGGAGGACCAAGCAAGGAACTGAAGCCACAGACCTTCTATATATATGAGCTAGGCATCCAGCTCCTCCCAGTGGGAAGGAGGAGCCGCAGGGTGGGAGGCTACAAGAAACCCAGAAACCAAGATGGCCGCCAGCACATGTCAAACGAAGGAGAACAGTGAGAAGGTAAGACCATGACAGTACCTCCCCCTCAAGGGCCCCTCCTCCGCGGAGTAAGGAACGGTTTCAGAGGGAAGCGTGCGTGGAAGGCTCGGAGCAACGCAGGAGCATGGACATCTGTGGAGGGAACCCAGGAACGCTCCTCTGGACCATAACCACGCCAATGGACCAAAAACTGCAACCGACCGCGGACCAGGCGTGAGTCCAGGATATTGCTCACCTCATATTCCTCACGATTGCCCACTTGGACCGGACGGGGCCGAGGAACCGAGGAAGTGAAACGATTACACACCAATGGCTTCAACAGGGAGACATGAAACACGTTGGAGATCCGCATGCCAGGAGGAAGCGCAAGGGCATAGGCTACCGGGTTTACCCTGTGAAGCACTCGGAAGGGACCAACAAAGCGAGGCGCCAGCTTGGGAGTGGGCACTCGAAGGTTGAGGTTGCGGGTGGACAACCATACACGGTCTCCGACCTGGTAGGAAGGAGCGGGCGCTCGTCTGCGATTAGCCTGGAGTCTCTGGCGTTGCGCAGAGACCTCAAGGGACCTCTGGATCTGTACCCAAGAAGTACGTAGGACGGAAAGGTGATCCTCCACAGCCGGAGTATCCTGGGGAGAGAATACCTCCGGTAACACGGCAGGTTGGAACCCATAATTGGCCATGAAGGGAGACGTCCCAGAGGAAGAGTTCACCGCCGTGTTCCTGGCAAACTCAGCCCAAGGCAGGAGGTCAACCCAATTGTCTTGGTGATCGGAGACATAGCAACGAAGGAATTGCTCCAAGGCCTGATTGGATCGTTCTGCGGCCCCATTGGACTGAGGGTGGTAGGCCGAGGAGAAAGAGAGATGAATCCCCAACTGGGAGCAAAAGGCGCGCCAGAACCTGGACACAAACTGACTCCCCCGATCCGACACAATCTCCTTGGGCAAACCGTGCAACCGGAAGACCTCCCTGGCAAAAATCGAGGCCAACTCTTGTGCAGAGGGTAACTTCTTGAGAGGAACACAGTGGCACATTTTGGAAAACCGATCCACAATCATGAGAATGACCGTATGGCCTCGGGATGCAGGAAGGTCCACAATGAAATCCATCCCCAGGTGTGACCATGGACGCTCCCCGGTGGCTATGGGTTGCAAAAGGCCCAACGGAAGGTGCCGAGGGGACTTACTCTGGGCACAAACGGAGCATGCCGCTACATATGCGGCGATGTCGGAACGTAGAGAAGGCCACCAGAACAGACGTGAAACCGCCCAGGACAGCTGATTCTTTCCAGGGTGCCCCGCGGCCTTGGAGTTATGGTAGGTTCGCAACAACCGAGTGCGCAACTCCTCAGGCACAAAACATCTGCCGTTGGGTCTCCCAGAGGGAGCACCAGATTGAGCCGCCAAAATCTGCTCACCCAGAGGAGAGGTCAGGCTGATGCGAATAGCAGCCAGGATCTGATTCGGGGGTATGACCGTAGTCGGAATCGACTCCTCCCCGGACAGCTCAGAGTACTGCCGTGATAAGGCATCCGCTCTGATGTTCTTGGAGCCGGGTAGGTAGGAGACCACGTAATTAAAACGTGACAAGAACAGAGCCCATCTGGCCTGACGTGGTGTCAATCTCTTGGCCTCAGAGAGGTAGGTCAGATTCTTGTGGTCCGTCAGGATGAGAACCGGAACCACCGAGCCCTCGAGCAAGTGCCTCCATTCTTTAAGGGCCTGCACGATGGCCAATAACTCCCTGTCACCAATCTGATAGTTGCACTCCGCGGAAGACAGTTTCCGGGAGTAAAACCCACAAGGAAGCAGAGGACCCTCTGGTGTTCTACGCTGAGACAGGAGGGCGCCTACTCCCGTCTCAGACGCGTCCACCTCAAGGACAAAAGGCAACCCAGGGTTGGGATGCGACAGAATCGGAGCCGACACAAAGGCGGACTTTAGAGCCTCAAAAGCTCGGATGGCCTCGAGCGGCCAGACCTGAGGATTACTGCCCTTCCTGGTCAGATCCGTGAGAGGCTTGGCTAGCATGGAAAAGTCCCTGATGAACTTCCGATAATAATTGGCGAAGCCCAAAAAGCGCTGCAGGGCACGAAGCCCACTGGGCTGGGGCCACTGTAAGACAGCCGAAACCTTCTCAGGATCCATGGAGAACCCCTCAGCGGAAATGATGTAACCTAAGAAGGTTACCTGGGATCGGTGAAATTCGCATTTCTCAAGCTTACCGAACAGCTTGTTCTCTCGTAAGCGTTGCAACACTCGTCTGACATCCAGAATGTGGGCCTCCATGGATGCAGAATATACCAAGATGTCATCCAAATAGACCACCACACACTGCTGCAACAGGTCACGGAAAACATCGTTGATGAATTCCTGGAAGACTGCGGGCGCATTGCACAACCCAAAGGGCATAACCAAGGATTCATAATGACCGGTCCTGGTGTTAAACGCGGTCTTCCACTCATCGCCCACCTTGATCCTTACCAGGTTATATGCCGCCCTCAGGTCGAGCTTGGTAAAGACCGTGGCCCCTTTGAGGCGATCGAACAGCTCGGAAATCAAGGGTATCGGGTAAGCGTTCTTGATCGTGATGCGATTGAGACCCCTGTAGTCGATGCAAGGCCTCAACTCACCGCCCTTCTTTTTCACAAAGAAAAATCCAGCCCCTGCCGGGGACGAGGATTTGCGAATGTGTCCGCGTGAAAGCGCCTCCCTCACGTACTCCTCCATGGCCTCATTCTCCGCTACCGACAGTGGATAGACTTTGCCACGAGGAGGAACGGCACCAGATTGTAACTCTATGGCACAATCGTATGGGCGGTGCGGAGGTAGGGCAACCGCACACACCTTATCGAATACATCCCGGTACTCCTCGTATTCAGGAGGCAACAGAGAGTCCGAGGAAGTACACAGCAACTTGACAGGCCCATGGATGCAACTAGCCCCACACTGCGGTGACCACGAGAGGATCTCGGCCGATCTCCAATCGAAAGTCGGATTATGCTTCTGGAGCCAGGGGTACCCCAAGACCACCGAGTAGTGTGGAGACGAAATAACCTGGAGACAGACCGACTCTCTGTGAACGGCACCAATGGCCATCCCCACTGGAAGGGTCTCCTGAGTCATGTGTGGCGGCAGAAGGGGTCTGCCGTCTATCGCCTCAAGAGCCAGTGGGGAACCTCGAGGCTGCAGAGGAATGGAATTGGCGGCGGCGAACACACTATCAATGAACAAGCCACCAGCACCAGAGTCCACCAACGCCTGGGTCGTCACCGAGCCCCCGACCCAGGAGAGGACAACAGTAATCAGTGGTTTGTCAACACGGGAAAGCGGGGACGAGGAGACTCCACCCAAGATCTGCCCCCGACAGGATCTCAGGTGCGAGCGTTTCCCGGACGGTTCGGGCATGCCAACCGAAAATGCCCACCGAGACCACAGTACATGCATCGGCCCTCGCGTCTCCGGAGTACCCTCTCCCCCTCGGACAGGCGAGCAACCCCCAGATGCATGGGTTGACCCCCAGACCAGTCATCCCCAGGAGGCGTGGGAGGAGAGGGAGGCACGGGTGGGACAGCAAACGTAGGCGCCAATCTGTTAGAAGGCCTCCGCAGGCTCTCCTTAAAGGAAGGTCTCTCCCTGAGTCTGGTGTCAATCAAAATCAGGAAAGAAATAAGGGACTCGAGCTCCACTGGTAGGTCCTTGGCTGCAATCTCATCCTTCAAGGCATCCGAGAGACCATGAGAGAAAGCAGCGACCAGAGCCTCATTATTCCAGCCCACCTCTGCTGCCAGGGTACGAAACTCAATGGCGTATTCAGCTACGGATCGTGAACCCTTTCTGATGGACATAAGGAGCTTCGCAGCAGAGGCAGCACGAGCCGGCACATCGAATACCTTCCGAAGAGAAGCAACAAAACCGGAAAACTCGGCAACCACCGGATTGTTGTTCTCCCATAAAGGGCTGGCCCAGGCCAAGGCCTTGTCCGAGAGCAGCGAGATCAAGAAGCCCACCTTTGATCTCTCAGTAGGAAAGGCATGTGGCAGCAACTCAAAATAAATGGCCACCTGGTTAAGGAAACCTCGGCACTGAGTTGGCTCTCCCCCAAAGCGCTGTGGAAGGGGGGCAGAACCGGTCATACCCCGAAACACCGCAGGTGCAGCAACAAGTGTCGGGGTAGACTCTGGCGCAACAACCGGAGCGGCAGTAGGAGCGGGCCCAGGAGCGACAACCGACTCATCGGCAACGGAAGCTAAATGAGCCGTGCGTTCAAGCAGGGTTTGTAACGCCACAGCGAACCGACCCAACAGGTGATCCTGCTGATCAAGTCTGGCAACCAGCGTAGGTAGCGAGGATGGCCCTGTACCGTCAGAATTCATGGCTTGGTCCTAATGTCATGGAACCATGAACCAGACGTACAACAGAGATAGGTGGAATAAGAAGGCTTTATTGAAAATCAAGCCGTAGCTAAAGTCCAAACGGATGGCTAAACCGAAGCAGGGTCTTGCGTAGACGGAGGTCAGGAACCAGGAGGGTAGTCAGACGTAGCCAGGATCAGGAACCAACGGGGTAGTCAGACGAAGCCAGGATCGGGAACCAACGGGGTAGTCAGACGAGGCCAGGATCAGGAACCAGAAGCAGCAGCAGTCTTTGAAGCATGTGCACACAGGAGGACCAAGCAAGGAACTGAAGCCACAGACCTTCTATATATATGAGCTAGGCATCCAGCTCCTCCCAGTGGGAAGGAGGAGCCGCAGGGTGGGAGGCTACAAGAAACCCAGAAACCAAGATGGCCGCCAGCACATGTCAAACGAAGGAGAACAGTGAGAAGGTAAGACCATGACACATATGAATCCAAATGGCTGTTACATCATTTTTATAATCAACATAATTACATCACAATAAAACAAAGCTGTGGTCAAACCTATCAAACCTATCAGAGGATGTGGGTTACCTGGATACTCCCCGGTGCATGGTCGCGCGCAGATGCAAGTGTCGGCACGTATCGGCGTGTCGTATCGGCGTGTCGTAAAAGCAAATGCGCATGCGCAAGATGGCGCCCAAACCGGAAGTCAGCGCCGCGTTGCGTTCCACAAACCGGAAACGCACCCCGGCACCGACATCACCTTCGGCCACCAGCCCGCGTTAATACATTCAATGGAACGCAAACAGGTGAGGGCGCACTGGAGTGAAATGGAACGCAAAAGGCAAAGGTGAATGCCATTGATACAAACATTTTTCAATCGGACCAAATAGTGTCCATCAATACACAAGTCCATAACAAAAATCAAGTTCAATATTTTAACATGATCTGGTGTTGTATATCAATCAAAGGAGGGCAACTACATGATTATGCATATAATGTGATTTTAAATAAACAACCAACATGTCCAATTCATGGGCCAGAATAGACCCACAATCAGAACAATAATTCATATTTATATAAAAAAATACATGATCAAAGGTGACTACATAATTATACACATACAACATAGATAGGCCTTTAGGTCATAATGAACCTGCCTGCAGGCACAATAATTTATAAAGAGTATCAAAACAAATTATACTTAAGTACATAGAATAAAAATATATGAATAAATAAATCTGTGCTTAAGCAAATTGTGCCCTCAATAACAGTTTTCTTTCTTGGCTCGATTTATGCAATTGCACACCCCAGAGCCTTTTACACCCCTATCCCATCAGATCCCACCACAACATTCAAGAAGAAATTGGACCAACTTCTAAAAAGGGCATTTGAGATTAGGATCATTACCAAGTGGGAACTTCAGTTCCTGGAGGTGAGTTGTCCTATTACACCTACATTTTACATGTTGCCCAAAGTGCACAGGCATCTAGAGAACCCACCTGGCCGCCCAATTGTGGCAGGTATTGGGGGCCTGTGTGAACAAGCATGCATTTTTTCTTACAGTCCTACGTTTTGGGCCTCAAATCATACATCCGGGATTCTATGCACCTGATACAGGAATTAAGGGATGTTGTTTTGCCGCCCGGCATTTTGATGGTCACATGTGACATTGAGTCATTGTACTCCAATATTGCCCATAGTGATGGGATTGCTGCTGTCAAGTTCTTTTTGTCTGGTTCAACCACCGGCGATCCAGCCCACCACACTTTCCTGGTGAGTCTTTTAGAATTTGTGCTCACGTATAATTATTTTGTTTTCTATCGCACTTTCTACAGGCAGGTCTCCGGTACCGCCATGGGTGCATGGTGTGCGCCCTCCTACGCCAACCTTTTTTTAGGTTGGTGGGAGGCCACACGGGTGTACCCATTGGATCAGTTCATAGACCATGTGGTGGGTTGGTATTGCTTTATTGATGACATCATCTTTTTTTGGCAGGGATCCAGACAGGAATGTGAGGGCTTCATTGGCCATCTCAATGAGAACCCATTGAACATATTCTTAACACATAAAATTTTAGAGTCTGAAGCTGACTTTCTGGATCTGCAAGTAAAATTGAAGGACTCTAGGATTGTGACATCCTTGTTCCGTAAAAGCACTGCAACTAATAATCTACTCCATTTTGGGAGTTTACACCCGGCACACCTGAAGAAGGGCATACCCAGAGGCCAGTTTCTACGTTTACGACGTAATTGTACGGAATTGAGCGATTTCAGGGAGGCCTCACAAGATCTATCATCAAGATTGCATGAGAGGGGTTACCCTAAAAAGGTCATATCCCGGGCATTTGAAAGGGCCCAAGAATCCAAACGTGAGGACCTATTTGTATCTAAGATTAAATCACGGGACAATAAAGTACATGTGATCACTAGGTATAACAACCGGTTTTTACTCTGGTCGGACGGCAAATTAGCCCTGCATGTCGATGATAAACCCAGGATTATAGCACGGAGGTCACCAAATCTCAAGGACACCTTAGTACGCAGCCATTTCCAACGTTCGGCTGGTACCATGGGCAGAGGTGGCACACTAAAAGGCACATACCCCTGTGGGGATTGCAATATCTGCCAATTTATGCTGAATTCTGATAGCTTTGCCCATGGAGAGAATGGTAGGGTAGATCTTAAATATTATGTCAACTGTCGCTCCAGGAATGTAGTCTATGCCCTGCTTTGCCCCTGTAATAGGATTTATGTGGGCCAGACCATGCAGGAGCTCAGGAAGAGAGTCCAGCAGCACACTTCGACTATTCGGCTGGCAGCACAGGACAGAAGCAAGGGGGAGAAACCCCTAACATCGGTGGCAACCCACTTTCTGGACTACCATGATGGTAGGTATGATGATCTACGGGTGGTAGGGTTGGATATTGTCCGGGGTAATATCAGGGGCACACATATTTCTAAGAGTTTGCTCCGTTCTGAATCAAGGTGGATTTTTAACCTTGGTTCTCAGGTCCCAGGGGGCCTGAATGAGGAACTCACCTTCACTGGTTACTACACATAGGCTCTGTTCTGGTCGAACAGACCTTTGTACCACTTATTTCATTTTATCTTGGTTGCTTTCACTTAAGCACTGTACCACTTATTTATTTTTAGGTTGAAAAAAGGCCTGGCTACACTGGAATGCAGGAATATAGAATTTGTGGACCCTTCCCGCCTGCTCTTTCTTATTATTGTGCACTTTTTATAATTGTAAAGGAATATTGGTTAGCACTTAGCACTTTAATTACCCCTGGACATTGGAGTACACCCAACTGTTTGTGTGTTTCCTCTTCTTTTCCCCATGTGGACACTCCTTGTACCAATTGTATTGTTTGTATATTGGACATTTTATGGAATTACTTGTAATATTGTCAGTTGTGTACTGTACTTCTGCCCGAGCTTATTAGCTGCTTATTCCATGTGTATTCAGCATGCAGACTTGTGCGTGCTGGCCCTCTTCCTGTCTTTTGCGCTTGCTTGCCTGGCCTACTTCTCCCCGGTGCATGGTCTTCCATCCCTTGGTCCGCTGAATTCTTGAGTCGATTAATGTGTGTTTTTGTATTTTTTATTTTTTAATTCTTATTTTTCATTACCACTTATTTTGAATCGGGGAATTAATTGGTGTGGGTGTAGGATATAATATGGCCTGGGGTGTGCAATTGCATAAACCGAGCCAAGGATGAAAACTGTTATTGAGGGCACAATTTTCTTAAGCACAGATTTATTTATTTATTCATAAGTTTTTATTCTATGTACTTAAGTATAATTTGTTTTGATACTCTTTATAAATTATTGTGCCTGCAGGCAGGTTCATTATGACCTAAAGGCCTATCTATGTTGTATGTGTATAATTATGCAGTCACCTTTGATCATGTATTTTTTTTATCTAAATATGAATTATTGTTCTGATTGTGGGTCTATTCTGGCCCATGAATTGGACATGTTGGTTGTTTATTTAAAATCACATTATATGCATAATCATGTAGTTGCCCTCCTTTGATTGATATACAACACCAGATCATGTTAAAATATTGAACTTGATTTTTGTTATTGACTTGTGTATTGATGGACACTATTTGCCTTTTGCGTTCCATTTCACTCCAGTGCGCCCTCACCTGTTTGTGCTCCATTGGTTGTATTGACGCGGGCTGGCGGCCGAAGGTGACGTCGGCGCCGGGGTACGTTTCTGGTTTGTGGAACACATCGCGGCGCTGACTTCCGGTTTGGGCGCCATCTTGCGCATGCGCATTTACTTTTACGACACGCGATACTTGCATCTGCGCGCGACCATGCCCAGGGGAGTATCCAGGTAACCCACATCCTCTGCCGGTCCCTCTCTGGACCCCTCCCCTTTTCCTACAGGACATTCTGATAGGTTTGACCACAGCTTTGTTTTATTGTGATGTAATTATGTTGATTATAAAAATGATGTAACAGCCATTTGGATTCATATGGACCTCTGAGGAAGCAAGTCTTTGTACTAGCGATACGCGTGAGGGTTGTTTGCTCTCCTCACTGATTGGGCTTCTGATCTTCCATGTGCTACCACTGTGTTGTATGATAAGTATTATATCCAGGAGCTGCAGGTATTTTTCTGTCATCCTGCTGCAGAATTACTCACTGCACGGTGTATTTTGGTTGCATTGTATTGCAGTATATTATTTTATCCATCAGTGGGGCTCTGCTTCTAGAATCCATGTTCTTAACAACTTTAAGTCCGCCCATAGGATATAAACGTCCTATGGGTGGACCTCTATTTCTGAAAGCACTTTTTAAAACGTCCTTTCAGAAATAGCAGCTGCACGCTAATCGTGCAGCTGCTGATCGGGTTGCCCGCTGTCAGTGACAGCAGGGCAACCCAGAGATAAGGCAGGGACAGTGCCCAGGTGTCCCTGCCTTCCGGATCGCTGCAGACACAGCGCTCACCGGAGAGTGCAGGAGCTGTGTGAGGTCTTACAGAGACCTCGATCAGCCCTGCTCTGAGGCTGTACAGCGCAGAATCACACTGTACAGCCTCTCTGGTGGGTTCATTTCTTCTGTAACTGGGGCTACTATGTCAGCCCCAGTTACAGGAGAAATCAACAGTGAAAAAAAAAAGAAAAAGTGAAGCAAATGTCCCCCAGAGGTCTTGTATGACCTTATGGGGGACGAAAAGTGCAAAAAAAATAAAATAAAGGGTTGAAAAAAATAAAATAAAAAAAAGTTAAATGTTAAAAAAAAAAGGTCCCCTAGTAAGGAATAAATAAAAAAATTAAAAATAGAAAAAAGAAAATAAAATAGACATATTTGGTATTGCCACGTCCGTAAAAACCAGCTCTATAAAAATATCACATGAGCTAACCCCTCGGGTGAACACCGTAAAAAAAAAAAAAAAAAACTGTGTCAAAACAAGCAATTTTTGTCACCTTGCATCACAAAAGGTGCAACACCAAGTGATCAAAAATGCGTATGTCCCACAAAATGGTACCAATAAAACCGTCACCTCATCCCGCAAAAAATGAGCCCCTACATAAGAAAATCTCTAAACAAAAACAAAAACTATAGCTCTTAGAACATGGAGACACTAAAACATCATTTTTTGCTTTCAAAAATGCTATTATTGTGTTAAAGTGAAACAAATAAAAAAAGTATACATATTAGGTATTGCCGCGTCCGTAAAAACCAGCTCTATAAAAATATCACATGAGCTAACCCCTCAGATGAACACCGTAAAAAAAAAAAAAAAAAAAAAAACTGTGTCAAAACAAGCAATTTTTGTCACCTTGCATCACAAAAGGTGCAACACCAAGTGATCAAAAATGTGTATGTCCCACAAAATGGTACCAATAAAACAGTCACCTCATCCTGCAAAAAATGAGCCCCTACATAAGAAAATCTCTCAAAAAATAAAAAAACTATAGCTATCAGAACATGGACACATTAAAACATAATTTTTTTGTTTCAAAAATGCTATTATTGTGTAAAACTTTAATAAATGAGAAAAAGTATACATATTAGGTATCGCCACGTCCGTAACAATCTGCTCTATAAAAATGTCACTTGACTGAACCCCTCAGGTGAACGCTGTAAAAATAAATAAATAAAAAACTGTGCTAAAACAACCAATTTTTTGGTCACCTTGCCCCATAAAGTGTTATAATGAATGATCAAAAAATCATATGTACCATAAAATAGTACTAATAAAACTGGCACTTATCCCCTAATTTCCAAAATGGGGTCACTTCTTGGGAGTTTCTACTGTAAGGGTGCATCAGGGGGCTTCAAATGGGACATGGCATCTAAAAACCATGTGGAGTTCCTTTTCTTCTGCGCCCTGCCGTGTGCCCATTCAGCAGTTTATGACCACATGTGGGGTGTTTCTGTAAACCGCAGAATCTGGGTAATAAATATTGAGTTTTGTTTGGCTGTTAACCATCGATGTGTTAAAGAAAAAATTGGATTAAAACGGAAAATCTGCCCAAAAAGTGAAATTTAAAAATTTGATCTCCATTTTCCTTTAATTCTTGTGGAACGCATAAAGGGTTAACAAAGTTTGTAAAATCGGTTTTGAATACCTTGAGGGGTGTAGTTTCTACAATGGTGTCATTTATGGGGGTATCCACTATGTAGGCCCCACAAAGTGACTTCAGACCTGAACTGGTCCTTATAAAGTGGGTTTTGGCAATTTTCTTAAAAATTTGAAGAATTTCTTCTAAACTTCTAAGCCTTCTAACGTCCTAAAAAAATAAAATGACATTTCCAAAATGATGCCAACATAAAGTAGACATATGGGGAATGTTAAATAATAAATATTTTATGAGGTATCACTTTCTGTTTTAAAAGCAGAGAAATAGAAATTTAGAAAATTGCAAAGTTTTCTAATTTTTGGGTAAATTTGGGATGTTTTCATAAATAAAGGTGAAATATTTTGACTCAAATTTATGACTATCATGAAGTACAATGTGTCACGAGAAAACAGTCTCTGAATGACTTGGATAAATAAAGGCGTTCCAAAGTTATTACCACATGAAGTGAGATATGTCAGTTTTGCAAAATTAGGCCTGGTCAGGAAGGGGGCAAATGGCCCAGATGGGAAGTGGTTAATTAATGTGTCTTAATAAATCATGTTTTATTCTTGGAGGTGCGGCTGAGTTATGGTATTTCTTTCTCTAGTTTAGTTGATGCTTGTCTTTCTTGATACCAGGCCTGCACTCCTCTCTGTACTGTTAGGTGTGCCCCTCATCGTTTCGTTTTGCTTGGAGAAGCCTGGTTGCCCGCCTGCTTCCTTTAGACTATGGCCCCATGTTGAAACGCTTGATTTTCCCCTGCAAAGACTATGTGAAAGAATTTGGCTCCATGGCAATTGAACTGTATTCGTGTAGTCTGAGTGCCATTCACCTAATAATTGAATGCACTCAGACCTGAGCTATCTGGGGATATGTTAAATGTCTATCGTTTACGCAATAGCTGCACAGTTAAATATTCTTATGTCTTTGATTGTCTTTTGCTACCATGTGGCTAATGAAGTTTTGCTTCTGCCCTTGGAGATAAATTGGATTACTTCCCAATTGTCTCCAGGACAGAAGACATTGTGTAAAACTGTGTATTCTCCTGCCTGTGATAATTACATTAACCCATTGTGTAAAGCAATTGTATCACAGGCAGAGGGGACGATTTTGTGTGGGAGTGTCTGAGTGTATTGTACAGGGTTACTGGTTGTTTTACAAAACCCTGTGGGTGGTACTAGTGTGTAACAATGTTATATAAGAACAATAAACCCACAGCTCTGGCTGTCCACTGCTTGACCCTCAACACAGAGCCTCGTCTCGTTCTTGGGGGGATTCACTGTATGCTGTTAGAGACTGATTGCTAGGAGTGTAAGCCGCTTGGGTGCGTTTCCTATTCGTCTGCTAGCAGCTATTCGTGAGGTTCCGTTCGGGAGTTTAGTGTTCTGTAAGTAGCTGTGCCTGTGGCTCTGGAAGGGGAAGATCGCCTAAACGGTTTTAACGCCTTTTATGCCGGGGTGCCATTACAGGGCCCAATTTAGATTCCTGCTATGGGGCCCAATGAATTCTATGTATGCCCCTGCTTGTCTGTAATGCCGACAATAATAGGACATGTTCTATAATTTTGCAGAACGGAGATGTGGACATACAGACACGGAATGCACATGGAGTAATTTCCTTTATTTTTGCGGCCCCATTAAAGTGAATGGTTTGACATACAGGCGACAAAAAAATAAAATAAAAATGGTACGGACGCGGAAAACAGTTTTACTGGTGGGCTCTAAGTACCCCAGTCCGACACTGGCTTTGTCCATTGGTAATCCATCCTAAAGATACTTGATCATCAATAGGAAAGAAAGGGACATAGAAACATAGAAACATAGAATGTGTCGGCAGATAAGAACCATTTGGCCCATCTAGTCTGCCCAATATACTAAATACTATGGATAGCCCCTGGCCCTATCTTATATGAAGGATGGCCTTATGCCTATCCCATGCATGCTTAAACTCCTTCACTTTATTTGCAGCTACCACTTCTGCAGGAAGGCTAATCCCTGCATCCATTACTCTCTCAGTAAAGTTATACTTCCTGATATTACTTTTAAACCTTTGCCCCTCTAATTTAACACTATGTCCTCTTGTGGTAGTTTTTCTTCTTTTAAATATTCTCTCCTCTTTTACCTTGTTGATTCCCTTTATGTATTTAGCAGTTTCTATCATATCCCCTCTGTCTCGTCTTTCTTCCAAGCTATACATGTTAAGGTCCTTTAATCTTTCCTGGTAAGTTTTATCCTGCAATCCATGTACCAGTTTAGTAGCTCTTCTCTGAACTCTCTCCAAAGTATCAATATCCTTCTGGAGATATGGTCTCCAGTACTGCGCACAATACTCCAAATGAGGTCTCACTAGTGTTCTGTAGAGCGGCATGAGCGCCTCCCTCTGTCTACTGGTAATGCCTCTCCCTATACACCCAAGCATTCTGCTAGCATTTCCTGCTGCTCTATGACGTTGTCTGCCTACCTTTAAGTCTTCTGAAATAATGACCCCTAAATCTCTTTCCTCAGATACTGAGGTTAGGACTGTATCACTGATTGTATATTCTGCTCTTGGGTTTTTACGTCCCAGGTGCATTATCTTGCACTTATCAACATTACATTTTAGTTGCCAGATTTTTGACCATTCCTCTAGTTTTCCTAAATCCTTTTCCATTTGGTGTATCCCTCCAGGAACATCAACCCTGTTACAAATCTTTGTGTCATCAGCAAAAAGACACACCTTACCATTGAGGCCTTCTGCAATTTCGCTGATAAAGATATTAAACAATATGGGTCCCAGAACAGATCCCTGAGGTACCCCACTGGTAACAAGACCTTGGTCCGAATATACTCTATTGACTACAACCCTCTGTTGCCTGTCCCTCAGCCACTGCCTAATCCACTCAACAATATGGGAGTCCAAGCCCAAAGACTGCACTTTATTGATAAGCCTTCTATGTGGGACAACCCTTTAAAGCTCATTATGTATCTGTAAAGCTCATGTTGTATCAGAGCACTACCTGTACAGCAAATGCCATATCTGTAGAGCTCATGTTATAGCTTTGTTTTATATATATATATATATATATACTCATGTTATTTTTGAAAAGCTCACTGTATATAATTTTTCACTCATGTCCTAATTAAAACTTACATTGTATCAGTAAGGGTTCATTCAGATGTCCGTATGTTTTTTGCTGTCCCCAAAAATGCCGATCCGTATTTTTTTGTGGACAGTTCAACATGTTCGCTAAAAAATGGATTGTGTTCTGCATTTTTGCGGACCCATAGACTTCAATGGGGCCATATCCTGATTCTCACTGACAGGTATAAGACATGTTTTATTTGTTTTGCGGGGGAGTAGAATAGGAGAAAAAATTTGGACAGTATGCAATGTGCTGACCACATATTTTGGGACCCCATAGAAGTGAATGGGTCTAATCCGCAGATCAGGATTCGGAAAGTAACATACGGCCGTCTGAATGAGCCCTAAAGCTCATGTCCTATCTATAAGAACAGGCATTACCTTCAGAAGACTATTCCTAGATGAGGAGGAGCAGGAACACTGCACAGAAATGAAAGACATTTAATTTTGTACAAATTGTCTTATTGAAAAAGCAGTTGCAATAACATAGGACAGGGGTGCTGAGCGAGGGCGGGTCTGTCACTTGTGAGACCTTACGATCATATAGTAAGAAATGAATATAATTCCAATGATTCCAATGATGAGAGACAACGTATTCAGTTTGAAGGCAATGCGGGAATGTTTGGCTGCGGCGTCAAAATTGTAAGCCTCAATGTCGCTTGCTGTCTGCAAAAGACGGGGAAAACACATAAGATATAATGAATAAGAGGGAGGAGCATCATGACAAACTAGACACAGAGCCCAATGTAAATTCCAATTGTTACAATGTATTATTCTCAGTCACACCTTCATAATTATTCAAAGGGGAACTCCTCTCTCCTCATTGTTGGTGCTCTCACCAGTGCATTCTCAGGACAAGGCAAACCCCATCCCATCATTTTTTGGTTTGGCAGGATTCCGAGAAGTTGTACCCCCACTAATCAGAAGGCCACTGCTGAACCTAAGGACATCAGATAACATTGTAAGAGGGAACTACCCCTTTTAAAGGAAATGTAGAGCCTATATGTTTGTGTTCTACTTCTTTTTTGTAATCTTTTTTTGTTGTGGTTATTTTCTGATTGCATATTCTATGTTCTACAGTGATTATGGAGGCAGCCATCTTGCCTGAGCGAATATACGGTAAATGTAAAATCGGGAGCAACAAACCCAGAGCCTCCAGAGGAGCCTCTGAAATAAGAAGAGTCCACGAGGTCCTCCTGTACACAGTGTAAGTTCATCCTGCGGCTACACACTGAGAACCTCTATAGAGCCCCACAGTCACTCACTACACTTTATTCACACACAGGGGAAATGGTAACGGAATAATAGTTTATAGTTACAGTGGCATGCAAAAGTTTGGGCACCCCTGGTCAAAATTACTGTTACTGTGAACGGTTAAGCAAGTTGAAGATGAAATGATCTCCAAAAATGCATAAAGTTAAAGATGAAACACACTTTTCAACATTTTATGCAATATCAGTGGATTATTTTGGTTTTGTACAATCTTTTAGAGTCAAAAAAAGGAAAGTAGTACCTTGGAAAAGTATGGGAACCCAAGGAGATTTGAACACTCAGATAACATTGACCAAAGTCTCAGACCTTAAATTGCCTGTTAGGGTTAAGGCTCATTCACAATTATCATTCAGAAAAGCCAGGTGATGCAAAGTTCAAAGCTTTATAAATACCCAGAGTCCCCTAACCTTGTCCCAAAAAACAGCAGCCATGGGTTTTTCTAGGCAGCTGCCAAACACTATGAAAATAGATGAGACCCACAAAGCAGCATTGTCATTTCCTCAGTTCGAAATGTAATTAAAAAATGGCAGTTAACAGGAAGAGGTCAAGAGAAAGTCTGGAAAACCAAGAAACAGACAGATGCTCGTAGGATTGCTAGAAAAACCAATCAGAACTCCCACTTAACTGCAAAAGACCTTCAGGAAGATTTAGCAGACTCTGGAGTTGTGGTACATTTTCTACTGTTCAGCAACACCCGCACAAATATGGCCTTCAAGGAAGAGTCATCAGAAGAAAACCTCTTCTGTGTCCTCGCCACAAAATTCAACATCAGAAGTTTTCAAAAGGCTGGTGCAGCAGCTCCGTCTATGGAGATTACATGCAAACTAATCTGCCCGGATTTTAAAGTTTATAATCCTCTCCAAGGACCGCGGGCGGAGCAAGAAGCTCCGATAATAAGCACAACCATATTGTCGCTGCTAAGTCATATGGCTGGACTTTTATATCTATAGCACAATATACTTACAGTAGTTTCTCATCACAGTGCGCAGATCTGTGCTTATTTGTAGGATCTTTTCCTTTTCTACATCGATCCTCCAACTGTTCACTATCATATTTGAGACTCAGGGGTGCTTTGAGAACGCTCCCTTTAAGTTCTATGTTTTAAAGAGACAGTAGCCTCTTTTTGCCAGCAGTGTAATTATGGCAGAATATGTCTAATCCTACTCATAGGAGGCTGCAGATGATAAGTACAAGCTCAAACTACTTATGCAAAAAATGAAGTGACATTCCACCTATTTGTCGGATGAAGAAGTGAGTTATCAATTGCAGAGACAGAACATACGCATCTATGGTGAAAGTCGGAAGGTACAGGGGGGTTGACCAGGACTCCTACAAGCAGCCTAAAGCACCCTCTCTTGCACAATCGGACCTTGACAGGTTTATGATGAAGAAAATTTCAAACTCGCAAGGGGCGTCCCAGACTACCCCGAAAAGTAGCACTCAACGCCAAACTGCTTCTCACCAGGATAGGGAAAGTGATGAAGAGGAACAGATTGATACATCCTCAGACCTACCAATATCCAGAACCTTTATCTCTTAAGCCCTATCGAAGGCATCCTGTACTAGAAGAACTTTCTGAAATAAAAAGAGAAGTAAGGCAAATATGCCAGAGAGTTAAAGCTTTGGAATCTAACCAGTCTGCTGTAGCCGATTACACAAGCAAAAATTCCTTGGCTCTATCTATCTATCAACAACACATCAATCATCTGTACGATTATTTGGAGGATCAGGATAATAGAAGCAGAAGAAATAATATTTGCATCAGAGGAGTCCCAGAGACTGTCGCTGCCGAAGCAATTCCAACTGCTACTAAAGAAATCTGCTTATCCCTGCTGGGAGAAGACTATCCTGACCCCATCATAATAGAAAGAGTTCACCGAGCCCTACGTCCCAAACCAAAACCTGGTGACCCCCCAAGGGACATTATTTGCAAGCTCTTAAATTTCGCTCAAAAAGACCTGGTGATGAAGAGGGCCAGAGAAAGTGGGAACATCGAATATAAAGGTGCTCAAATCCTATTGTTCCAGGACCTGGCCCCTGCTACCCTAAATAAGAGACGCGCTTTAAAACCCCTTACTGATCACCTTAGACAAAAGCGCATTGCCTTTAGATGGTTATTTCCATTCGGGGTGCTGATCACAAGCAAGGAGAAGAAATACGTCTTGAGATCACCCAAAGACCTTCCAGAGATCCTTGATGCCCTGGATATACAAGATGTAGACATCCCTGACTGGTCAGCCACCAATGATGTTCTGATCCCACAAGACATCACCCCTCCCACCCCATGGAAAACTGTGGGAAGTGGTAAAGGGATAAAATCAAAGAAGAATCAGGGTAAACTTACCCCCAGACGTATTATCACAGAAGAGGACTGATCATACTCTTGTTTTTCTAATGTTCTTTATGTTCTGTCTATAAGTCAGTCCAATGGAGTTAGGCTCACGGCTGCGGACTTGTATAGTCCCTCCAACCTCCTTTAATCCCCCTGGGTAGCTCCCTTTGAGTTACCTATTGCTCCATATGATCTGGTTGGGAGGATTGTATGACTGGCAGCCTGGGCCTAATTAGTGCCTTAGGTTAAGTCACTACCTATCCTAAGTTTAAATCTTAGCAATTATGACGGGTTATTGTTATCTGTCTCGTTGCAGATGTTGCTCACTTCTGAATTTCATTATTTCTTTAGTGAAGAGTCATGCCTTTATGCCTATAGATCAGCCCCGAATTTGGGTTTCGCTAGGCCTGACACCTCTGCAGCCTCTGACCGCAGTTAGAGGCTCTGACCAAATGTGGTCCACTACTGGGATATTAATATCCCTGGTCCTAAGAAGAATGTTATTGTTTAATCCTTTCCTGATGTTAACGTTATTTTTCTTATCTTTTAGCCCTTTCCCACCCCTCCCTATCCATACAATCTACTCACCAGTGTTTCCAACTACTCTCCCTGAGTCAAGTAGTCTGTTTTGTACTCTCATGGGTCCAAGGTTATGTAAGTACATCTCTCTACACTCCCAAGATACTCCATGACAGACTTACACATATCTACATATAATGTTAGAGGCTTTAAAAACCCTGCAAAAAGGAGCCAGATTCTCCATTTCCTGCACAAAGAAAAAACAAATGTGATTTTTCTACAGGAAACACACTTCAAAAACAGACTCCCAATATGACGAGAGCTTATTACAATCTCTGGTACCACGGCACCTCAGAGTATTCTAATAGGCTTGGTGTCAGTATTGGTTTTCACAAGAACACGGATTTCATTATGACAGGTTTAAAATCTGACCCCTCGGGAAGATATTTGTTAGTAAAAGGGACAATAAATACCCAGTTATACACCTTTGCTAACTTATATGCTCCTAACGCAGGTCAAAAAAGGTGGTTCAAAACTGTTTGGCAGATATTTGAGGAGTTTAGGGAGGGTATTGCTATTGTAGTTGGGGACTTCAATGTCACCCTTAACCCTCTTCTAGACACTTCTTCAGGTAGATCCTCTGTTCCCTTAAACTCGCTCAATGCAATCAAAAAGTTAATACATAACAGCAGCCTGATCGATGTATGGAGAACCTACAACCCAGGGGAAAGAGACTATTCCTATTTTCCCACCCACATAATACATACCATAGAATTGACTACATACTAGTCCCTACTGCCCAGATCCATTGTTGCACCGAAACACATATGGGAAATATAGTACATTCTGACCATGCCAGATACGCTCCTCAGAACATTTACAGTACAGACCAAAAGTTTGGACACACCTTCTCATTCAAAGAGTTTTCTTTCTTTTCATGACTATAAAATTTGTAGATTCACACTGAAGGCATCAAAACTATGAATTAACACTTGTGGAATTATATACATAACAAAAAAAGTGTGAAACAACTGAAAATATGTCATATTCTAGGTTCTTCAAAGTAGCCACCTTTTGCTTTGATTACTGCTTTGCACACTCTTGGCATTCTCTTGAT
Organism: Bufo gargarizans; assembly: GCF_014858855.1. NCBI lineage: Eukaryota > Metazoa > Chordata > Amphibia > Anura > Bufonidae > Bufo > Bufo gargarizans. The sequence goes on from NC_058088.1 coordinate 44,689,977, forward strand.
GAGCTTCAAGAGGTAGTCACCTGAAATGGTTTTCACTTCACAGGTGTACCCTGTCAGCTTTAATAAATGGGATTTCTTGCCTTATAAATGGGGTTGGGACCATCAGTTGCATTGTGGAGAAGTCAGGTGGATACACAGCTAATAGTCCTACTGAATAGACTGTTAGAATTTGTATTATGGCAAGAAAAAAGCAGCTAAGTAAAGAAAAACGAGTGGCCATCATTACTTTAAGAAATTAAGGTCAGTCAGTCCGAAAAATTGGGAAAACTCTGAAAGTGTCCCCAAGTGCAGTCACAAAAACCATCAAGCGCTACAAAGAAACTGGCTCACATGCGGACCGCCCCAGGAAAGGAAGACCAAGAGTCACCTTTGCTGGGGAGGATAAGTTTATCCGAGTCACCAGCCTCAGAAATCGCAGGTTAACAGCAGCTCAGATTAGAGACCAGGTCAATGACACACAGTTCTAGCAGCAGACACATCTCTAAAACAACTGTTAAGAGGAGACTGTGTGAATCGGGCCTTCATGGTAGAATATCTGCTAGGAAACCACTGCTAAAGACAGGCAACAAGCAGAAGAGACTTGTTTGGGCTAAAGAACACAAGGAATGGACATTAGACCAGTGAAAATCTGTGCTTTGGTCGGATGAGTCCAAATTTTAGATCTTTGGTTCCAACCACTGTGTCTTTGTGCGACGCAGAAAAGGTGAACGGATAGACTCTACGTGCCTGGTTCCCACCGTGAAGCATGGAGGAGGAGGTGTGATGGTGTGGGGGTGCTTTGCTGGTGAAACTTTATTCAAAATTGAAGGCATACTGAACCAGCATGGCTACCACAGCATCTTGCAGCGGCATGCTATTCCATCCGGTTTGCGTTTAGTTGGACCATCATTTATTTTTCAACAGGACAATGACCCCAAACACACCTCCAGGCTGTGTAAGGGCTATTTGACCATGAAGGAGAGTGATGGGGTGCTGCGCCAGATGACCTGACCTCCACAGTCACCGGACCTGAACCCAATCGAGATGGTTTGGGTTGAGCTGGACCGCAGAGTGAAGGCAAAAGGGCCAACAAGTGCTAAATATCTCTGGGAACTCCTTCAAGACTGTTGGAAGACCATTTCAGGTGACTACCTCTTGAATCCCATCAAGAGAATGCCAAGAGTGTGCAAAGCAGTAATCAAAGCAAAAAGATGGCTACTTTGAAGAACCTAGAATATGACATATTTTCAGTTGTTTCACACTTTTTTGTTATGTATATAATTCCACATGTGTTAATTCATAGTTTTGATTCCTTCAGTGTGAATCTACAATTTTCATAGTCATGAAAATAAAGAAAACTCTTTGAATGAGAAGGTGTGTCCAAACGTTTGGTCTGTACTGTATATGGAGACTTAATGAGACTCTGCTAGACAATTCTCAAGTGAAAGAGAACATTGATGCTAAACTGAGAGAATTTTTCCTATTGAATAATAGTCAGTATCTCCACATATATTATGGGAAGCCCATAAAACTGTTATTAGAGGTGAATTTATCTCGATAGCTTCCCATGTGAATAAACAAAGACGTGCCAAAGTAACAGATTTATATAAAAAAAATCTCCATGTTGGAATCCTTACACAAACATTCCCAAAACACTCAGCAATTACTGGAACTTGCCTTAGCTAGAGACGAACTTAAAGAACTTCTTAATAAACAATCGGCCAAGTTATATCTTGCAACCAACCATAAATTTTATGCTCACGGAAATAAACCCACTAAGTTCATGTTAGCGTTATTAAAACCACGCAAACGGAAAGCCAGGATCTCGGCTTTCGGATGATAAGAGACTAGTTAAAAATGATTTAGATATAGCAAAGGCCTTTCAAAAGTTCTACTCAGACCTATATAACATCGAAAAGTCAGATACAGTACCCCTTAAAGAGGAAAAGTTGGCCATAACAAAAGAGTTCCTGAGCAAAATACATCTCCCAACTTTATCCCCTGAACAAGCTAAAAATCGATGTACCCCAATTAAGCTCCCAGAGATATCAGCTGTGTTAAAAAAGATGGCAAAAGGGAAGTCCCCGGGTCCGGATGGTCTCCCAATGCTGTACTATTTGTCTTTCAGAGAGACGTTACTCCCACACCTACTTAATTCCTTTAACGAGGCACTGTCAGGTAACACTTTTCCACCACAAACGGTTAATGCTCACATCACTCTGATCCCCAAACCACAAAAGGACCCAAATTTATGCTCCAGCTATAGGCCCATCTCTCTACTGAACTTAGACGTTAAAATATATGCTAATTTATTAGCTAATAGAATAAAACCTCTACTAAGAGATCCTATACATCCGGACCAGACAGGATTCATTCCTGGCCGGGAAGGCAAAGACAACACTTATATAGTCATAAATGCCATAGCCTATGCAAAAAAGACTGGTACTCCTTTTGTGTTATTGGGGACAGATGCTGAAAAAGCATTCGATAGAGTGTCATGGTCCTTTATTAAAAACACTTTGTCCAGGTTAGGTTTCCCTATTTTCTAGCGCAAACATTAAGATTAATGATATTCTCTCTCAACCTGTGCAGATAAATAATGGCACAAGACAAGGTTGCCCCCTGTAACCGTTACTATTTATCCTCACAATTGAACCCTTCTACAACATGTCAGACAATCTGAAGAAATTAAAGGCCTGACCTGTGGCCCTTTAGAGATAAAACAAGCAGCTTATGCCGATGACTTACTCTTAATGATCTCTAACCCAAAAATTGCCTTCCCTGCTATCATTAAGACTTTCACGACTTTTGGCATTATCTCAAACTTTAAAAAAAAATTGGGCCATATCAGAGGCTTTGAATATAAACCTCTCACCTAAAGTTCTTCAGATACTTAAAGAAGACTCCCCATTCGAATGGACACGATACCATATAAAATTCCTGGGAATTAACATTACTTCTGATCTAAACAAGCTGTATGAAGCAAATTCCCCCCCCCCCCCTATTAAAATCCATACCTGCCATTTTAAACTCTTGGTCTCCTTCCTTCATTTCCTGGATAGGCAGACGTAACATTTTTAACTCCTTAATAGTCCCAAAATTCACCTACTCAATTCAATCTACTGCAAGCCCTTCCAGTAAAACTGCCGAACAGTTTCTTTCAGTCATTTAGGAAGATGTGTTCCTCTTATATCTGGGGTAATATAAAACCCAGAATGTCCAAAAAGATTCTACTTCTTCCTTTCCTAAAAGGTGGAATTGGCTTCCCATCTATCAAAAGATACTATAGAGCCATTCATCTTAACAGAATCATTGACCTGTTGAGAGGACCGGTTCACAAAATTTGGATCCCCCTAGAGGAAAAATTACTGGGACGTCCTATTAGACCCTTGTTACTTGCAGAATCTATTGATTCTTATCTTCCGACTACAGGGACACCTTTGACCTCAGTCTCTTTGGCACTCTGGAAAAACCCAGATGTGAGAGGAACCTGCTTAACCTTCCTCTCGACACTCCTGAACATTAGGGATTGTGTTAGTCTCGACACAATCAGCCGCAGTATCCTACCCCCCCAAATAAGAAATTCTATTCTACCTATACATGAGCTGTTAGATTCTGATGGCACTTTTCTAGACCTTTCCTCTTTAACAAATAAATTTAAACTCACGAAACTAAGCCAGATGCAATATACCTGTATAAAATCCATTGCAGGTCCCATTCTTAAAGGGATACAAGCAAATTCTTTGCCAAACTGGTTTGAGAAACTGGTTTCACAGTCTCTTTACCCATCAAAGATCATCTCAACTGTGACTAGAAATCTGGTCTCTCTGGAAATTCCTCCCTCACTTTACTTTTTAAGGGAGTGGGAGAGAGACTTGAATAAAAAGTTTTCAGACAGTGAAACTCAGATTATTCTAAATGACCCCAAATATATCTCTAGATGTGTAGTGGTACAGGAAAATGCTTACAAAGTTCTCACTAGATGGTATTTAACCCCAGTGAGGTTAGGCCTGATGTATGGGAACACTTCAAACGACTGCTGGAGATGTCTAAAGGAAAAAAGTTTCTTTATGCATATTTGGTGGCTGTGCCCTAAAATAAAAATATTTTGGGGGCGGATTTTTGACCTGGTGAGGGACATTCTTAATCTAAATGCAGACTCACTTCCTTGTTGCCCGGTAATTGCCTTGCTGTCTTTATTTCCTAATAATATAAACGCCTCGAAGATGTCTCTTCTGAGAATCCTGTTAGCGGCAGTCAGAATTTTAATTGCTTCTAACTGGAAATCAACAGTTTCTCCCACTATCTCTCATTGGAGAACGAAGGTGGAAGCTCTAGCAAGATTAGAGGAACTATCACATTGGGAACTCCGCTCCCACCACAAATATTCTAAAATTTGGCTTCCCTGGACGGCCAGGAAGAATTTGATTACCCCTCACCAGCTTAAAGATTTAGACCCCGGGGTGGCCTAAACATCTGAGGTTTTTTCCCCTCTGTTTCCACTTTAACTTTGTCTAAGTGTCGACAGTCTCAGTATAAGGACTCACATACCCACATATATGCATTGATATTACCTCCGATCTAAGTAATTCCTTGGTCTCGTAGTTGGACTCAGATATATTGGCTTTAATCCTCTAATGACTCCTTCGCTGGTGTGTAAGATATGAACCTTATCATCAGCTTGCCTCTCCCCTTTGTCTTACATCCCACTTCCCTCCTTCCTCCCCCCCCCCCTTCTACTGTCCTTGGTTCTATAAAGTTATTTGTTCATAAATTTTCTATATTCGGAAATCTTTGAACATTGAACATTATGCCCAAATCGCATATTCTGCACTGTTCTATCCGAATAGTTTATGTTATCTCAGGATACACTTCTGCTGACAGACTTGTGTAGTTTTCAGGTCATTTATCTGTGCTCTTTTTTTCACACTATGGCTCTCATTTAAGAGTGATTCAATCCGGCCTTGACTTATCACACATTATTGTTCTCTGTATGCGATATCTTATGATTTGTGCTGCAGTGTTTACTGTAATGTTTCCTTGTGCCTCAATTATTCTTAATATTGAGCTGTGTATGTCTTCTTCAAATGTGGTCCTGTAACCCTGTTTCTCATTTTCCTGTTATATTATTATAAAATCAATAAACAGATTTTAAAAAGAAAAAAAAAGAAGTTCGCAAAAGAACATCTAAACAAGTCTGATACAATCTGGAAACAAATCCTGTGGACCGATGAGGTTAAAATAGAACTCTTTGGTCACAATGAGCAAAGGTATGTTTGGAGAAAAAGGGCACAGAATTACATGAAAAGAACATCATACAATAAGCATGGGGGTGGCTCAATCATGCTTTGGGGTTGTGTTGCAGCCAGTAGCACGGGGAACATTTCACGGGTAAAGGGAAGAATGGATTTAATGAAATTCCAGCAAATTCTGGACGGAAACATAAACCAACTGTAAAAAATCTGAAGTTGAAAAGAGAATAGCTTCTACAATCGGATAATGATCCTAAACACACCTCAAAATCCACAATACACTACTTCAAAAGGCACAAGCTGAAGGTTTTACCTTGGTCAGCACAGTCCCCTGATCGGAACATCATTGAAAATCTGTGGATAGACCTCAAAACAGCAGTGCATGCAAGACTGCCCAGAAATCTCACAGAACTGGAAGATCTGCAAGGAAGAATGGATGAAAATCCCTCAAATAAAAATTCAAATACATATAAGATCTTGGAAGAACAAGGAAAAATTTGATAAGTTGTTTGGAAAGTGGAGTAACGAGTGTGAGTAGTTGGATGTGGGGAGCGGTGACAGTGAGATGGTGAAGAGGGGCTTGTCCCCCCTCTTTCTATATTTCTACCTCCTTTTCTTCTTTGTTTTTTTTTTGGGGGGGGGGTTCATGGGGAGGGATGAGGTAGGGGTGGGAAAAGGAGTATTAACCCCTTAAGGACACAGCCTTTTTACACCTTAGGACCAGGCCATTTTTTGCAAATCTGACCAGTGTCACTTTAAGTGCTGATAACTTTAAAACGCTTTGACTTATCCAGGCCGTTCTGACATTGTTTTTTCGTCACATATTGTACTTCATGACACTAGTAAAATTAAGTCAAAAAAATATTTTTTTTGCACCAAAAAATACCAAATTTATCAAAAATTTTGAAAAATTAGCAAATTTCAAAGTTTCAGTTTCTCTACTTCTGTAATACATAGTAATACCCCCAAAAATTGTGATGACTTTACATTCCCCATATGTCTACTTCATGTGTGAATTATTTTGGGAATGATATTTTATTTTTTGGGGATGTTATAAGGCTTAGAAGTTTAGGAGCAAATCTTGAAATTTTTCTGAAATTTACAAAAACTAAATTTTTAGGGACCATTTCAGGTCTGAAGTCGCTTTGCGAGGCTTACATAATAGAAACCACCCAAAAATGACCCCATCTAAGAAACTACACCCCTCAAGGTATTCAAAAGTGATTTTACATATGTTGTTAACCCTTTAGGTGTTGCACAAGAGTTATTGGCAAATGGGGATGAAATTTGAGAATTTCATTTTTCTGTCTAATATTTCATTTTTACCCATTTTTTCCACTAACAAAGCAAGGGTTAACAGCCAAACAAGACTGTATCTTTATTGCCCTGACTCTGCAGTTTACAGAAACACCCAATATGTGGCCGTAAACTACTGTACGGCCACACAGCGGGGCGTAGAGTGAAAGGTGCGCCGTATGGTTTTTGGAAGGTTGATTTTTATGGACTGGTTTATTTACACCATGTCCCATTTGAAGCCCCCTGATGCACCCCTAGAGTAGAAACTCCCTAAAAGTGACACCATCTAAGAAACTACACCCCTCAAGGTATTCAAAACTGGTTTTACATACGTCGTTAACCCTTTAGGTGTTGCACAAGAGTTATTGGCAAATGGGGATGAAATTAGAAAATTTCTTTTTTTGCCTTATTTTCCATTTTAACCCATGTTTTCCACTAACAAATCAAGGGTTAACAGCCAAACAAGACTGTATCTTTATTGCCCTGACTCTGCCGTTTACAGAAACACCCAATATGTGGCCGCAAACTACTGTACGGCCACACAGCGGGGCGTAGAGTGAAAGGTGCGCCGTATGGTTTTTGGAGGGCTGATTTTTATGGACTGGTTTATTTACACCATGTCCCATTTGAAGCCCCCTGATGCACCCCTGGAGTAGAAACTCCCTAAAAGTGACCCCATCTAAGAAACTACACCCCTCAAGGTATTCAAAACTGGTTTTACATACGTCGTTAACCCTTTAGGTGTTGCACAAGAGTTATTGGCAAATGGGGATGAAATTAGAAAATTTCTTTTTTTGCCTTATTTTCCATTTTAACCCATGTTTTCCACTAACAAATCAAGGGTTAACAGCCAAACAAGACTGTATCTTTATTGCCCTGACTCTGCCGTTTACAGAAACACCCAATATGTGGCCGCAAACTACTGTACGGCCACACAGCGGGGCGTAGAGTGAAAGGTGCGCCGTGTGGTTTTTGGAGGGCTGATTTTTATGGACTGGTTTATTTACACCATGTCCCATTTGAAGCCCCCTGATGCACCCCTGGAGTAGAAACTCCCTAAAAGTGACCCCATCTAAGAAACTACACCCCTCAAGGTATTCAAAACTGGTTTTACATACGTCGTTAACCCTTTAGATGTTGCACAAGAGTTATTGGCAAATGGGGATGAAATTTGAAAATTCCATTTTTTTGCCTTATTTTCCATTTTAACCCATGTTTTCCACTAACAAAGCAAGGGTTAACAGCCAAACAAGACTGTATCTTTATTACCCTGACTCTGCCGTTTACAGAAACACCCAATATGTGGCCGTACACTACTGTACGGCCACACAGCGGGGCGTAGAGTGAAAGGTGCGCCGTTTGGTTTTTGGAGGGCTGATTTTTATGGACCGGTTTATTTACACCGTGTCCTGTTTCAACCCCCCTGATGCACCCCTGGAGTCGAAACTCCCTAAAAGTGACCCCATCTAAGAAACTACACCCCTCAAGGTATTCAAAACTGGTTTTACATACGTCGTTAACCCTTTAGGTGTTGCACAAGAGTTATTGGAAAATGGGGATGAAATTGGAAAATTTAATTTTTTTGCCTTATTTTCCATTTTAACCCATGTTTTCTACTAACAAAGCAAGGGTTAACAGCCAAACAAGACTGTATCTTTATTACCCTGACTCTGCCGTTTACAGAAACACCCAATATGTGGCCGTACACTACTGTACGGCCACACAGCGGGGCGTAGAGTGAAAGGTGCGCCGTTTGGTTTTTGGAGGGCTGATTTTTATGGACCGGTTTATTTACACCGTGTCCTGTTTCAACCCCCCTGATGCACCCCTGGAGTCGAAACTCCCTAAAAGTGACCCCATTTTGGAAACTACGGGATAAGGTGGCATTTTTTGGGGGAGTATTTTTAGGGCAAATATAATTTTTGGTTGCTCTATATTACATTTTTGTGAGGCAAGGTTACCAAAAATAGAAATTCTGATATTTCATCTCCATTTGCCATTAACTGTTGAGGAACACCTAAAGGGTTAATAAAGTTTGTATAATCATTTTTGAATACCTTGAGGGGTGTAGTTTCTTAGATGGGGTCAATTTTAGGGAGTTTTTACTCTAGGGGGGCATCAGGGGGGCTTCAAAAGGGATATGGTGTCAATAAAAAAGGCCATCAAAATCGGCCTTCCAGAAACCATGTCGGTCCTTTCCTTTTGCGGCCTCCCTTTTACGGATACAGCAGTTTACGACCACAAATGTGGCGTTTCTGTAAACTGCAGTATCAGGGTAATAAATTTTAACTTTTGTTTGGTTGTTAACCCTTGTTTTGTTACCGGAAAAAACGGACTGAAATGGAAAAGTGCCAAAAATAGCGGTTTTGGCACCGTTTTTTTATTTTTTTTTTAACCGTGTTAATCTGGGTAGTTAGGTCATGGGATATTGTTAGAGAGGAGATTCTTACGGACGCGGCAATATCTAATAAGTCTACTTTTTTTTTTACAATTATTTAGGTTTTTGACTATATTATCTTTTTTGATACAACATTTTTTTTTGGGTATCTCTAAAGTCTAAGTGTCATTTTTTTAATTTTCTTTTAGCCAATTATCTTATGTGGGGCTCATTTTTTGCGGGATGAGCGGACGGTTTTATTGGCACTATTTTGGGGGCTATATGACTTTTTGATCGCTTGCTATTAAACTTTTTGTTATGTAAGGTGACAAAAAAAATATTTTTTTGCACCTATTTTTTTTTTTTTTTTTTTACTGTGTTAATCTGGGGGGTTGGGTCATGGGGTATTTTTATAGAGGAGATTCTTACGGACGCGGCGATACCTAATAAGTCAACTTTTTTTTACAATTATTTAGGTTTTAGACTATATTATCCTTTTTGATACCCTAAAAAAAAATTTGTATCTCTAAAGTCTAAGAGTCATTTTCTACATTTTTTTTTTATCTGATTATCTTATGTGGGGGCTCATTTTTTGCGGGATGAGATGACGGTTTTATTGGCACTAATTTGGGGGCTATATGACTTTTTGATCGCTTGCTATTAAACTTTTTATTATGTAAGGTGACAAAAAAAAACTTTTTTTGCACCTTTTTTTTTTTTTTCTGGACCGTGTTAATCTGGGGGGTTAGGTAATGGGGCATTTTTATAGAGGAGATTATTACCGACGCGGCAATACCTATGTCTACTTTTAATAAATTATTTTAGTTTTTTTGGGTGTCTCAAGTCTGAGAACCATTTTTTTTTATCCGATGTCAGTGCTAAATTGGGATATAAATTTAGTACTCCATGGAAGTGTGATACTCCCTGAAGCAACCGTCAATGCAGAGGCCCGGATGATCGGGGCAAGTGTCGCACTGAGTAGTCGTGTCCTTCCGTATCCCCCTCCTGCGACACACTCTGCACTTTTTTTGGGTTCGTCCCTTCTTTCCAGTATGGGGGACCACACCTGGAAAGTGTTGGCCAGGGACGATCCGGGCACCTACAGTTCCCGAGGTACTCCGGCCTGCTCTTTCCCGGTCCGAAAAGATCAGGGCCTTGAGGACTGCCTCATAGAACTGGAGGAATGTCCCTGTGCTGCCAGCGCTTCGGGATAGTACAAAAGAGTTGTACATGGCAACCTGCACCAAGTAGACCGCAACTTTTTTGTACCATGCCCGGGTTTTGCGCATGGCGTTATATGGCTTGAGGACTTGATCAGAGAGATCAACTCCTACCATATACCGATTGTAAGCGACGATACAATCGGGCTTGAGGACCGTTGCCGCGGTACCTCGCACAGGGACAGGGGTGATGCCGTTACCATGAATTGTGGACAGCATAAGGACATCCCTCTTGTCCTTATACCTGACCAGCAACAGGTTTCCAGTGGTAAGGGCACGGGTCTCACCCCTGGGGATAGGTACCTGGAGGGGGTGGGCAGGGAGGCCGCGTTGATTTTTCCGCACGGTCCCACAAGCGGACGTGGATCTGGCGGCAAGGGACTGGAACAAGGGGATACTGGTATAAAAGTTATCCACGTAAAGGTGGTAACCCTTATCCAGCAGTGGGTACATAAGGTCCCACACAAGTTTCCCGGTAACACCCAGAGTGGGGGGACATTCTGGGGGTTGAATCCGGGAATCTCGTCCCTCGTATACACGAAATTTGTAAGTGTACCCTGAGGTACTCTCACAAATTTTGTATAGCTTCACGCCATACCTCGCCCGCTTGGAGGGCACATACTGGCGGAAAATGAGTCTCCCCTTGAACGCAATGAGAGACTCATCAACCGCGACCTCTCTTCCAGGTACATAGGCCTCCATGAATTTGGCCCCAAAGTGATCGATGACCGGCCGTATCTTGTACAGACGGTCATGGGCAGGATCACCTCGGGGGGGACATGCTGCATTATCGGAATAATGCAGACATTTCCGGATGGCCTCAAACCGGGAGCGTGTCATGGCTGTACTGTAAAGTGGGGCCTGGTATAGGACGTCCCCACTCCAGTACAGCCTGACACTGGGTTTTTTGACCAGGCCCATATGCAGCACGAGGCCCCAAAATGTCCTCATTTCGGCTGCACTGACCGGCGTCCAGCCACCGGGCCTGGCCAAAAAGGAGCCCGGGTGTTGAGCGACGAACTGTTGGGCGTACAGATTCGTCTGCTCCACCATCAGATTTACCAGTGGGTCACTGAAAAAATGACAAAAAAAGTCATATTCAGTGTAGCCCACTGTGGAAATCTGGATTCCTGATTGGCCTACAAAATCAGGAATCACAGGCTCGTATCGCTCTGGGCTACACCAGACAAGTTCACCGGCAGGGGGCTCCGGTGGATTTAACTGGTGGGCCGGGAAACCAGTACGAGCCCCAGAGCTGCTCGTACTAGTGTGGGCCACAGGGTCCCTAACATGGCGGTCCCCTTGCTCTGCCTGGCGGCGTCTCCGCCGCCTTGGGGGCTCATCATCATCGCTAGATGATGAGGAGGATGCGGATGACAACAGGAATGTGGGGTCATCCTCATCCTCACTGGGACTCTCGGAGTCAGAGGCAATCTGGGCGTATGCCTCCTCGGCCGAGAACGTCCGGCGGGCCATAGGGGAGTGTGTGTCTGCGTGTATATGTGCGTGTGTGTAACTCTTTATTTTGTGTGCGTGTGTGTGGGGGCACGGGTGTTCACGAACTCACCCTAAAACTAACAGAAAAAAAATAAAATAAACTAACTAAAAAAAGGGCAAAAAATGTGGGGAAAAAAATTCAAAACCGCTGATCAACCGTCCGAAGTTGATCAGCGGTGGGGTGTGCGATGCGCTAACAGTGGCCGGACACTAAGTGCCGGCCACAGTCAGCGTACACGAAAAAAAAAAATGCACCCCAAAAAAGGTGGGGGGGGGGCAGGGGGTGGGGGGGCAAGTGGCAGCACCCCTGGGGGGTCTAGGGTCACACAGCTGTGCTGTGGACCCCAGACACCCTAACTAGGGTGATGCAATCAAAGTTCAAAAACTAACTTTCCCTTTTTTTTTCCCTGCCTAAACCAAACTTTCCCTAGCTGTCCCTATGTACCTGATGGGGTCCTGGGGGGCACAGATCGGGTCCTGGGGGGCACAGATCGGGTCCTGGGGGGCACAGATCGGGTGCAGCAGACACGTGCAGGCAGCTCCTCTCTCCTCCGGCTCCGGAACACAAAAGGAGGAGGAGAGGAGCGCCTGCCTCTTTTGAATCTGCCGCCGGACCGCCCACAGACCAATCAGAAAGCGATCCTGAGTGGTGATGTCACCATCACCACTCAGGATCGCTGGATGGTGATTGGTGGAGTGAAATCACACCACCATCACCATCCTGTTCCGGGTTATCGGGACTTCAGAGACCCGAATAACCCGGAAACGCAGAAGACCGCAGGTCTGAATTGACCTGCGGTTTTCTGCGATCGCATACATGGGGGGGGTCACCGGACCCCCCGGCGCATTTGCTCCAAGTGCCTGCTCAATGATTTGAGCAGGCACGGTGTTCCGATCACCGCCCGCCGTGCGGCGGTGATCGAAAATGCACAGGGCGTACATGTACGCCCTGTGTCCTTAAGTACCAGGGCACAAGGGCGTACCTGTACGCCCTATGTCCTTAAGAGGTTAAACCAACAATAAAGTGGAAAAAGAAAAAAAAAGATTTATTGCAGGAATACTTAAATATAAATGACAATTAAAGGGGTTTTCCCATCTCAGACCATGGAGGCATATCGCTAGGATATGCCCCCATTGTCTGATAGGTGCGGGTCCCACCACTGGGACTCGAACCTACAATAAGAACAGAGCCAGGAAAGGAACGGAGGGCGCACTGCGCATGCGCAGCCGCCCTCCATTCATTTCTACGGGGCCGCTGAAAAATTGCCGTCTACCCCATAGAAATCAATAGGAGCATGGGCCACGCATGAGCGGTGCGCTCTGATTCACTTCTGTGGGAGCAGCGCTTGGTGGTGGATGGACCCCGGGAAATCTGGGGTCCTCCAGCCACAGCACTTCTTGCTTCATTCTCATTGTAGGTGTGGGTCTGAGTATTTACAAGCTGTAAAACTTGCCAATAGTTGTGCTACTAGGTACTAACCATGCAGGGTGCCCCTTTTTGTTATGTTGAAAATGTAGAAAAAAAGATGAAAATAAAAAAATGTTTTTGCTTAAAATACAAAGGAATGTGTCATCTTTAACTTTATGCCTTTTCGAGATCATTTCATCTTCAACTTGACACAGTAACAGTAATTTTGGCCAAACTTCTGCATGCCACCTTATATATGTAACATCATAGCAGTTACAGGGTGTGAAATAAAGGTATTGTATGAAGTCCTAGCATTTTTTCCCACAAAGTATAAATTAAGGTTGTTTCATTGTGATATGTATTTTATCTACTGTAAAAATCACCTAGCTATCCATCCGTATCTATCTATCTGTTATGACATAGCAAGGGGTTTTGTTTGGGAAAGCAGGTATTTTCCTCCCAACATGGGCGGCTGGGCTGATTTCCAGCCAGGTGAGATCAAATACCGGACTGGAGTTTAAGTGCCGCTCCGGGTTTTGGCAGCACCTGGCTGTCCTTTAAATAGGCAGCTGGGCTCAGCAGTTGAGTCTCTGTCTTGGGATCTGAAGCATGGCGCCGTGCTGGAAGGGTCAGAGCTGCATGAGGGCCGTATGCTGAGAAACAGGCCCATAAAGCCTGCTGTGGACTGCCGGAGATAAAACGGCTAGCAAGGTGACGTGTCTGTTATATGGACTTTTCGTTGTGTGAATTAACACTAAGACTGTTATGAGTTGTTTTTCTTTTTCCTTTTGTGTGAATAAGCACTGACATTTTGATTTACGAAGTTGTTTTGCCTCTGTACTGCGTTTGCTTACCCTGCCTACCAGAGCAAATTCTTACAATTGGTGGAGAATGCGCGCACACGCAGTGAGGCTGGCGTAAACGCCAAATTTTTTTTTTTTGTTTGTACGGCTGGATGTCCTGGATTAAACCAGCTAAATTCAAACCTGTGTCACGTGACAAAAAGGAGGCTGTAATGAAAGCTCTCGAGGAGGCTAATCAACAACAGCAAAAAAACAAGCCAGCTACAAGTGATGGCTTTACAGATGGCAGGAGCGTCCCAGAGTGTCCATGATATCCGGAAAGCGGTCCATGCGGCGATCCCCAAGATAACACCATCGGATGACGTTGAAACCTACCTGGCCATGTATGAGAAGGTGGCCACAAGGTAGATTCTACCCCGGGATCAGTGGGCTGAGGTCGTCGCTCCGTTCCGGACATCCGATTCCCAGCGAGTGTATTTCGACTTGCCAGACGATCAAGCGGCCGACTACCATAAAGTTAAGGTTGAGATTATGGCAAGACTGGGGATGAATGTCTTGGTCTGGGCCCAGCGGGTGCATAAGTGGGGGTTTAAGCTGGCTGAGCCCGTGAGACCCCAGTATTATAACTTACTTAAAGGGAACCTGTCACCAGTTTTATGGTGTCCTAACTAAGGGCAACATAAATAAGTGACTGATTCGCTTAGCAAAATTCTGGGTCACTTTCTTTAATTGACCCAGTCAATCTGCCAACATCTTGTATTGAAAAGCTCCAGCTGATAATGATGAGTAATGAATATTCATGAGCTCCTGACTCTCCCTGCCCACCTGCTGCTGAATGACAGTTATTTTCTATATGAATCAGCAGCAGTTGGGCAGGGGAGTGGCTATAGCTCTGAATTAAATATACGCTGGACTCAAGGACATCACGCCGGACTCGAATCAGCTCATTAGCATGCGGCATCTTTGTGTGTATATTATGAGGTAACCATCTGTCACACCAATAAGTGAATACATCTAAGGTACTTTTTAGTAGTTAATGATTGTATATAATTAGTTAGATTATAATCAAATATCCACATGACAGGTTCCCTTTAACCTCTTGCAAAAGTGGCTACAGCCTGACGTGCTGAGCCCAACTGCTATACTAGACCAACTGTTGGCTGATATGTTCTGGAGGGCTTTGCCACCCTCTCTCCAGCAATGGATCGGCCAGGTCTCTCCAGGTAATGCTCTCGAGATGGTCAACCTGGTGGAGCGCTTTGAGGCTAGCCAGATTCTACAGGGGGGTTATTTTGGGAGGAGGGGTAGTCAAAACCCGTAACTCTCCACCCCAGACCCGGCGATTTGCGCCCACCAAACCCACCTGGGATATACCCCCTGTGTACCAGCTCTGATAGTCTGCTGGTGGTGTCGGGAGCCTGGCCATGTACGAACTGACTGTCCACATCAGGTGGAACCCATGGACACAAACTATTGCTTCCATCAGTCGTTATATGCTAGGAAGCTGTGTGCAGCGTGTGCCCCGGAGACTCTGAATCACCTGTGCCAGGTGGAGGTGGGAGACACTCCAGTGGAGGCTCTGTTGGACTCAGGGAGTCTGGTGACCCTGGTAAGGTCCACTGAGTATACTGGCTGGAAAGTTGGGGTCATGTGTATTCATGGAGACTTAAAAGACTACACCACTGCTATGGTGTCACTATCCGCGGTTGCCGGCAGGGGGACCCACAAGGTGGCTGTCACCACCAATCTACACTGAGAACTTATAATCGGGAGAGACTTCCCGGCACTGTGGCCTGCTAAGAGAGTGACTAATACCCATGAGACAGGGGTAATCCTAGCAGAGTGGCCTGGCTCAGGGGGGAGACCAGAACCCTGGGAACCTGAGTCTGAAGGGTCAGCGGTAGGGGTGACCGCCACTTCAGTGGAAGAGGGGGAGACAACCCCACTAAGTGTGATGGTGGGAGACACAGAGGATTTGCCGCCGGGTCCTGAGCTGGCAGACCTCAATGTCTCCGGGGATAATTTTGGTACAGCCCAACACTGGGACCCAATCCTATCCAGAGCCTAGGAAAATGTATTTATAGTAGATGGTGAACCACAGCAACCAGGGGCAGAGTCGGTGTTCCACCGTTTTGTGGTTCATCAGGGTATGTTTTACCGGGTAAACCAGCTGCGAGGTGAATACATTGAACAGTTAGTGGTGCCCCAGGCTTATCACAAACTCGTGTTAGAGTTAGCCCATCAGTATGTTCTCGGGAATGATCTGGGAATGCAGAAGACACAGGACCGGATACTACAACGGTTTTACTGGCCCAGTGTGTTTAAGGAGGTGGAAGAATTCTGTAAGTCTTGTCCGACCTGCCAGGCAACTAGCCCCCAGGACCTTTTCCGCAGTCCCTTGGTACCTCTCCGGATCACCGAGGTGCCATTTGAGCGAATCGCTATGGACCTCGTATGCCCAGTACCAAAGTCCGCTAGAGGACACCAACACATCTTGGCCATCCTGGACTACGCCACTCGAAGGGGGTGCCACTGCGACATACATCGGCGAAGCTTATAGCTAAGGAGCTAATAGAGATGTTCTCCCGAGTGGGGCGAAATAAAGAGGTCCTGACTGATCAGGGGACCGCTTTTATGATCAAGGTCATGAGGAAACTCTGTAAGTTGCTGCATATCAGACAGTTACGGACTTCCATGTACACTCCGCAAACAGACGGTCTGGTTGAAAGGTTTAACAAAACTCTAAAAACTATGTTAAAAAGGGTGGTGTCTAAAGATGGGAAGGATTGGGAGCTTTTTCTGCCCTATCGCATGTTCGCTGTGCGAGAGGTACCCCAGGCTTCTACTGGGTTCTCGCCCTTCGAATTGCTTTATGGCAGACATCCTCGTGGTCTGTTGGACGTGGCCAAAGAGGCGTGGGAACAGCAACCCACTACGCATAAAAGTGTCCTGGAGTATGTTATCAAGATGCAACAGCAGATAGAGACCGTTTTGCCTCTTGTCAGGGAGCATATGGAGGCTGCTCAGCGAGCCCAGAGTCGGATCTATTCGGCAGGCTTGGGTCCAGATCTTTAACCCGGGTGATTGGGTTTTGGTACCGATCGTGGACAGTAGGTTCCTGGCTAGATGGCAGGGGCCCTACGAGGTTCTCGAGAAAGTTGGAGAGGTAAATTACAAGGTACACCAGCCAGTGCGGCAGAAGCCAGAGAAGGTTTACCATGTTAATTTACTTGGTAAGATAGGGAGTCCTGTACTAAAGACAGTCTGCGGCCAGGTTTTCTAGGGGAAAAGGTTCCGGCTCCTATGTCTGAGGAAAGGGAAGCGGTTGCCACAGTAAAAATTGCTGACAGCCTCTCCTCTAAACAGGCTCAGGAGACCAGAGAGTTCATTAGTCGGAACACGGATGTGTTCACGGACCTCCCTGGATGCACTTCCATAATCCAGCATGATATTGTCACTGAGCCTTAGGCAAAAGTCCGGTTAAAGCCATACCGGGTACCCGAAGGCTCGACGACAAGCCATCTCGGAGAAAGTGCAGCTCATGCTGCGACTAGACGTCATAGAGGAGTCAAAAAGTGAGTGGGCCAGTCCTATAGTCTTAATACCCAAGCCGGATGGGATGTTACGGTTTTGTAACGATTTTTGTAAGCTGATGGAGGCTGCTAAGGAGAAAACTGCCTTCATTACACCAAAGGGGCTGTACCTATATAAGGTGTTACCCTTCTGTCTGCATGGCTCCCCTGCCACTTTTCAACGTCTAATGGACATTGTGCTTCGTCCACATCGGCGATACGCCTCGGCTTATCTGAATGATATTGTCAATCACAGTACTAACTGGCTAAGTCACCTGCCAAAAGTACAGGCCGTAGTGGACTCCCTTTGAAAGGCTGGTCTAACAGCTAACCCAAAAAAATGTGCTATAGGGTTAGAGGAGACCAACTACCTAGGGTATGTCATTGGGCACGGAATCATCAAACCCCAAGTAAACAAAATAGAGGCGATAAGGAATTGGCCCCGACCTGTAAGCTCTAGGCAAGTAAAGTCGTTCTTGGGAATGGTGGGCTATTATATGAGGTTCGTTCCCCATTTTGCCACTTTAGCAGCTCCATTGACAGGGCTCTTGAAGGGACGGAAGTCCGTGATGGTCCGCTGGAATGATCAGGCGGAAGAGGCTTTCTCCTCTTTGAAGTTTGCCCTGTGTGGCTCCCCGGTTTTGGTGACGCCCGAATTCAAAAGGGAGTTTATAGTACAAACCGATGCCTCCGAAGTAGGCCTCAGTGCGGTACTGTCTCAGGAAGTCAATGGGGAGGAGCAGCCGATTGTCTTCCTCAGCCGTAAGCTCACTCCAGCCGAGACCCGGTACAGTATAGTGGAGAGAGAGTGCCTGGCCATCAAGTGGGCACTCGAGTCTCTCCGCTATTTTCTGTTGGGGAGAAAGTTCAGTCTGGTGACCGACCACTCCCCTCTCAAGTAGATGAGTCAGGCCAGAGAGAGGAATGCTTGGGTCACCAGATGGTTCTTGTCCTTGCAAAACTTTAAATTTACAGTAGAACACAGGGCAGGCCGGTTACAGGGAAACGCGGATGCCCTGTCCTGGGTACATTGTCTGGCATGTGTTCACCCCCTCAGGGTTGAACAAAGGAGGGGGGGGGGGGTATGTGACATAGCAAGGGGTTTTGTTTGGGAAAACAGGTATTTTCCTCCCAACATGGGCAGCTGGGCTGATTTCCAGCCAGGTGAGATCAAATACCGGACCGGAGTTTAAGTGCAGGTCCGGGTTTTGGCAGCACCTGGCTGTCCTTTAAATAGGCAGCTGGGCTCAGAATCTGAGTCTTTGTCTTGGGATCTGAAGCATGGTGCCGTGCTGGAAGGTTGAGAGCCGCATGAGGGCTGCATGCTGGGAAACAAGCCCCCTAAAGCCTGCTGTGAACTGCTGGGGATAAAACGGCTAGCAAGGTGATGTGTCTGTTATATAGACTTTTCGTTGTGTGGATTAATACCAAGACTGTTATGAGTTGTTTTTCTTTTTCCTTTTGTGTGAATAAGCACTGACATTTTGATTTACGAACTTGTTTTGCCTCTGTACTGCATCCGCTTACCCTGCCTACCAGAGCAAATCCTCAGCTATCTAAATAAGACATTCCGCAGCAGTCCCAAAAAAAGTATTTAGTAATGTCCTTAAGGCTACTTTCACACTTGCGCTTGGTGAGGATCCGTCTTGTATCTGCATAGACGGATCCGCACCAATAATGAAAATGCTTGTATCCGTTCATAACGTATCTGTTTTGCATTATTCATTCAAAAAAAGTCTGTCAAAACGGATCCGTCCAGACTTACATTGAAGGTCAATGAGGGACGGTTCCTTTTTCAATTGCACCATATTGCGTCAATGAAAACGGATCCGTCCCCATTGACTTACATCCGTTTGGCTCCGCATCGTCAGGCGGACACCAAAACGCTGCAAGCTGCGTTTTAGTATCCGCCTGAAAATCCATTCAGAATGCATTGGGGCTGAACTGATCTGTTTTGGGGGCCGCTTGTGGGAGCCCTGAAACGGCTCTCACAAGCGGACCCAGAAACGCCAGTGTGAAAGTAGCCTTATTCACCAGTGTGACACTACAATCCTCTTACTGGGACTTTTCTCAAGCAATACTTATATAATTATATTTATTCTAAAATCTTATATTATATCTAATTATCTATCTATCTGCATACAGTCAGGTCCATAAATATTGGGACATCGACACAATTCTAACATTTCTGGCTCTATACACCACCACAATGGATTTGAAATGAAACAAACAAGATGTGCTTTAACTGCAGACTGTCAGCTTTAGGCCTCATGCACACGACCGTATTTTTTCACGGTCCGCAAAAACGGGGTCCGTAGGTCTGTGATCCGTGACCGTTTTTTTATCCGTGGGTCTTCCTTGATTTTTGGAGGATCCACGGACATGAAAAAAAAAAGTCGTTTTGGTGTCCGCCTGGCCGTGCAGAGCCAAACGGATCCGTCCTGAATTACAATGCAAGCCAATGGGGACGGATCCGTTTGACGTTGACACAATATGGTGCAATTGCAAACGGATCCGTCCCCCATTGACTTTCAATGTAAAGTCAGGAGTCCCTTTTATACCATCGGATCGGAGTTTTCTCCAATCCGATGGTACATTTTAACTTGAAGCGTCCCCATCACCATGGGAACGCCTCTATGTTAGAATATACTGTCGCATATGAGTTAGATCGTGAAACTCAGATCCGACAGTATATTCTAACACAGAGGCGTTCCCATGGTGATGGGGACGCTTCAGGTTAGAATATACTACAAACTGTGTACATGACTGCCCCCTGCTGCCTGGCAGGTGCTGTCAGGCAGCAGGGGGCAGACCCCCCCCCCCCCCCCGTTTTTAACTCATTGATGGCCAGTGCGGCCGCCCCCCCCTCTCTCCCCTGTAGTAAACTCATTGGTGGCCAGTGGGCCCCCCCTCACTCCCCTGTAGTTAACTCTTTGTTGGCCACCCCCCCCCCCCTCCCCTGTAGTTAACTCGTTGGTGGCCAGTGGGCCCCCCCCTCCCCTGTAGTTAACTCGTTGGTGGCCAGTGGGCCCCCCCCTCCCCTGTAGTTAACTCGTTGGTGGCCAGTGGGCCCCCCCTCCCTACCCTGTAGTTAACTCGTTGGTGGCCAGTGGGCCCCCCCTCCCTACCCTGTAGTTAACTCGTTGGTAGCCAGATCCGACAGTATATTCTAACACAGAGGCGTTCCCATGGTGATGGGGATGCTTCAGGTTAGAATATACTACAAACTGTGTACATGACTGCCTCCTGCTGTCTGGCAGGTGCTGCCAGGCAGCAGGGGGCAGACCCCCCCCCCCCCCCCCGTTTTTAACTCATTGGTGGCCAGTGTGGCCGCCCCCCCCTCCCTCCCCTGTAGTAAACTCATTGGTGGCCAGTGGGCCCCCCTCACTCCCCTGTAGTTAACTCGTTGGTGGCCGCCCCCCCTCCCTCCCCTGTAGTTAACTCATTGGTGGCCAGTGGGCCCCCCCTCCCTACCCTGTAGTTAACTCGTTGGTGGCCAGTGGGCCCCCCCTCCCTCCCCTGTAGTTAACTCATTGGTGGCCAGTGGACCCCCCTCCCTCCCCTGTAGTTAACTCATTGGTGGCCAGTGGGCCCCCCCCTCCCCTGTAGTTAACTCGTTGGTGGCCAGCCCCCCCTCCCTACCCTGTAGTTAACTCGTTGGTGGCCAGTGGACCCCCCTCCCTCCCCTGTAGTTAACTCATTGGTGGCCAGTGGGCCCCCTCCCCCCCTGTAGTTTACTCGTTGGTGGCCAGTGGGCCCTCCCCCCTCCCTCCCCCTCCTAATTAAAATCGCCTCCCCTATCATTGGTGGCAGTGGAGAGTACCGATCGGAGTCCCAGTTTAATTGCTGGGGCTCCGATCGGTAACCATGGCAACCAGGGCGCTACTACAGTCCCGGTTGCCATGGTTACTTAGCAATTTGTAGAAGCATTATACTTACCTGCGAGCTGCGATGTCTGTGACCGGCCGGGAGCTCCTCCTACTGGTAAGTGACAGATCATTAGGCAATGCACCGCACAGACCTGTCACTTACCAGTAGGAGGAGAACCCGGCCGGACACAGACATCGCAGCTCACAGGTAAGTATAATGCTTCTACAAATTGCTAAGTAACCATGGCAACCGGGACTGCAGTGGCGTCCTGGTTGCCATGGTTACCGATCGGAGCCCCAGCGATTAAACTGGGACTCCGATCGGTACTCTCCACTGCCACCAATGATAGGGGGGGGAGATTTTAATTAGGAGGGGGAGGGAGGGGAGAGGGCCCACTGGCCACCAACTAGTTAACTACAAAGAAGTGAGGGGGGCCCACTGGCCACCAATGAGTTAACTACATGGGAGGGAGGGGGGGGGTGGCCACCAACGAGTTAACTACAGGGGAGGGAGGGGGGGGGGCCCAGTGAAAACTCAGCTCTGAAAAAGCTTTTATGCAGACGGATCTGCGGATCCGTCTGTGTAAAAGTAGCTTACGGCCACGGACCACGGACGCGGATGCCAATCTTGTGTGCATTCGTGTTTTTTCACGGACCAATACACTTAAATGGGTCCGTGAACCGTTGTCCGTCCAAAAATATAGACAGGTCATATTTTTTTGACGGACAGGATACACAGATCACGGTCTCGGCTGCAAAACGGTGCATTTTCAGATTTTTCCACGAGGCCATTGAAAGTCAATGGGTCAGCGAAAAAAAAACGGAAGACGGCACAACGGCCACGAATGCACACAACGGTCGTGTGCATGAGGCCTCAATTTGAGGGGATTTACATCCAAATCAGGTGAACGGTGCAGGAATTACAGCAGTTTGCATATGTGCCTCCCACTTGTTAAGGGACCTAAAGTAATGGGACAATTGGCTTCTCAGCTGTTCCATGGCCAGGTGTGTGTTATTCCCTCATTATCCCAATTACAATGAGGAGATAAAAGGTCCAGAGTTCATTTCAAGTGTGCCATTTGCATTTGGAATCTGTTGTTGTCTACTCTCAAGATGAGATCCAAAGAGCTGTCACTATAGGTGAAGCAAGCATCATTAGGCTGAAAAAAACAAAACAAACCCATCAGAGAGATAGCAAAAACATTAGGTGCGGCCAAAACAACTGTTTGGAACATTCTTAAAAAGAAGGAACGCACGGGTGAGCTCAGCAACACCAAAAGACCCGGAAGACCACGGAAAACAACTGTGGTGGATGACCGAAGAATTCCTTCCTTAGTGAAGAAAACACCCTTCACAATAGTTGGCCAGATCAAAAACACTCTCCAGGAGGTAGGTGTATGTGTGTCAAAGTCAACAATCAAGAGAAGACTTCACCAGAGTGAATACAGAGGGTTCACCACACGACTAAGGATTCTAATCCGAAACGCGTCAACTGTCTGTATACCGGGTGGATATATCTGCTGTAAACTATATGTTTGAATAAAGAATACGTTTTTAGAGGACCTCTGAGAATCCGGAGCCGTTCTTTTCCTTTCAATTTTGTGCTGATTGCGGCGGGGTCACACCCCAGGCTTCTGGAAAAGGGACTGCATTCAATGACCAGGGAGGTGAGCTGGAATAAGTGTGTGCTAACAGGTTCACCACAAGATGTAAACCATTGGTGAGCCTCAAAAACAGGAAGGCCAGATTAGAGTTTGCCAAACGACATCTAAAAAAGCCTTGACCGTTCTGGAACAAAATCCTATGGACAAATAAGACCAAGATCAACTTGTACCAGAGTGATGGGAAGAGAAGAGCATGGAGAAGGAATGGATCTGCTCATGATCCAAAGCATACCACCTCATCAGTGAAGCATGGTGGTGGTAGTGTCATGGCGTAGGCGTGTATGGCTGCCAATGGAACTGGTTCTCTTGTATTTATTGATGATGTGACTGCTGACAAAAGCAGCAGGATGAATTCTGAAGTGTTTCGGGCAATATTATCTGCTCATATTCAGCCAAATGCTTCAGAACTCATTGGACGGCGCTTCACAGTGCAGATGGACAATGACCCAAAGCATACTGCAAAAGCAACCAAAGAGTTTTTTAAGGGAAAGAAGTGGAATGTTTTGCAACGGCCAAGTCAATCACCGGACCTGAATCCGATTGAGCTGCATTTCACTTGCTGAAGACAAAACTGAAGAGAAAATGCCCCAAGAACAAGCAGGAACTAAAGACAGTTGCAGTAGAGGCCTGGCAGAGCATCACCAGGGATGAAACCCAGTGTCTGGTGATGTCTATGCGTTCCAGACTTCAGGCTGTAATTGACTGCAAAGGATTTGCAACCAAGTATTAAAAAGTGAAAGTTTGATTTATGAT
Source organism: Bufo gargarizans (assembly GCF_014858855.1). Taxonomy (NCBI): domain Eukaryota; kingdom Metazoa; phylum Chordata; class Amphibia; order Anura; family Bufonidae; genus Bufo; species Bufo gargarizans. The sequence continues at coordinate 44,713,667 of NC_058088.1, forward strand.
TATTATTCTGTCCCATTACTTTTGGTTCCTTAACAAGTAGGAGGCACATATGCAAACTGTTGTAATTCCTGCACCGTTCACCTGATTTGGATGTAAATCCCCTCAAATTAAAGCTGACAGTCTGCAGGTAAAGCATATCTTGTTTGTTTCATTTCAAATCCATTGTGGTGGTGTATAGAGCCGAAAATGTAAGAATTGTGTCAATGTCCCAATATTTATGGCCCTGACTATCTATCTATCTATCTCATATCTACAGAATCTCACAAAATTAAGTACACCCCTCACATTTTTGCAAATATTTTATTATATCTTTTCCTGGGACAACTGGAAGATCTGACACTCTGATACTATGTACAGTAGTCAGTGTACAGCTTGTATAACAGTGTAAATTTGCTGTGCCCTCAAAATAACTCAACACACAGCCAATAATGTCTAAACTGCTGGCAACAAAAGTGAGGACACCCCTAAGTGAACATGGCCAAATTGTGTCCATAGGGTCAAAATTTTATGTGCCCACCATTATTTTCCAGCACTGCCTTAACTCTCTTGGGCATGGAGTTCACTAGAGCTTCACAGGTGGCCACTGGAATCCTCTTCCACCTCTCCATGATGAGATCACAGAGCTGGTGGATGTCAGAGACCTTGCGCTACTCCACCTTCCGTTTGAGGACGCCCCACAGATGCTCAATAGAGTTTAGGTCTGGAGACATGCTTGTTCAGTCCAGCACCTTTACCCCTCAGTTTCTTTAGCAAGGCAGTGGTCATCTTGGAGGTGTGTTTGGGGTCGTTATCATGTTGGAGTACTGCCCTGTGACCCAGTTTCCGCAGGGAGGGGATCATGCTCTGCTTCAGTATGTCACAGTACATGTTGGCATTCATGGTTCCCTCAATGAACTGTAGCTCCCCACAGCTGAAGCCCCAAACCATGACACTCCCACCACCATGCTTGGCTGTAGGTAGGACACACTTGTCTTTGTACTCCTCACCTGGTTGCCACCACATACGCTTGACACCATCTGAACCAAATAAGTTTATCTTGCTCTCATCAGACCACAGGACATGGTTCCAGTAATCCATGTCCTTATTTTGCTTGTCTTCAATAAACTGTTTGCAGGCTTTCTTGTGCATCATCTTTAGAAGAGGCTTCCTTCTGGGATGACAGCCTTGCAGACCAATGTGATGCAGTATGGTATGGTCTGAGCACTGACAGGCTGACCCCCCACCCCTGTAACCCCTGCAGAAATGCTGGAAGCACTCATACAACCTCTGAGCATGTCCACTCTGCTTTTCTGGTCGACCATGGTGAGGCCTGCTCTGATGGAACCTGTCTTGATAAACCGCTGTATGGTTTTGGTCCCCGTGCTGCAGCTCAGGTTCAGGGTGCTGACAATCTTCTTATAGCCTCGGCCATCTTTATGTAGAGCAACAAATCTTTCTTTCAGATCTTCAGAGAGTTCTTTGCCATGAGGAGCCATGTTGAACTTCCAGTGACCAGTATGAGTGTGAGAGCGATACCACCAAATGTAACCCTGCTCCCCATCCTGAGACCTTATAACACTAACGAGTCACATGACACCGGGGAGGGAAAATGGCTAACTGGTCACAATTTAGCCATTTTCACTTAGGGGTGCACTCACTTTTGTTGGCAGCGGTTTAGACATGAATGGCTGCGTGTTGGGTTATTTTGAGGGCACGCCCAATGTACACTGTTATACAAGCCGTACACTGACTACTGTACATAGTGTCAGATCTTCAGTGTTGTCAGATAAAAAGATAGAAGAAAATATTTACAAAAATGTGAGGGGTGGACTCACTTTTGTGAGATACTATATCTATCTATCTAATTATCTATATATCTCTATAGAAAAGAAAAATGGCAGCAACAGACAAACAAGAGAGGTGCAGGCCCAATAGGACAAGACTATCGCCCAAATAAACAAAAATTGCAAAAAGACAGCACTCTCAAATAGAAAAAAAAGAAGAAAAGTGTATTCACCCTGCGTCCTGCATAGGTGAATAAACTTGTATATATTTTTTTTCTATTTTCGAGTGCTGTCTTTCTGCTATTTTCATCTATCTATCTATCTATCTATCTATCTATCTATCTATCTATCTATCTATCAGCTTGTGCTAGATTTGGCTTGTTTTCTTCAATCAAGATGGCCACAACGGCCTCTGTGCGAGGAAATGAATTACATGAGTACATTTATATATATTTTATTTTAACCCCAGATCAATCTCCTGATGGGCTGAAGGTGACCCTCAGATGCTGCGATCAGTGTAGAACAAGGCACCTGAGGGGCTTAATGACGTGGGGAGGCACAATTGCCGTTCCCTGTTCTTGCGCCCGCTTCATACAAAGAAATGTGATTTGTGATGAAGTAATTTGCCATGAAATGAATTTCTTTGTGAACTTTGGCGAAGCAGCCGAATCGAATTTTGGCAAACTTCGCTCATCTCTAATCTAAACCATTATTTATCTGTCCACGTCCATAAAACAGCCGCAGCACGACCAAATAAAGTGAATGGCGTTTACTGTTTATTCATCCAGCAGAACATTTCAGCGCGTCTGGGTGAATAAACACCAAATGCTGTTCACTTTATTTGGTAGTGCGGCGACTTTATAGATTTATAGTGTATAGACGCCTGATCGGGATTATAATCACTGAGACACTTTTATGGTGACTTTCACACAGCGCAGCTTTCTCTGTGGAATCTAAACATTATCTGGTTCATTCCATCCATCAGCACTATTAAATAAAGTGAATGGTCTTTAGTGCTGAAATGTCATCCTGGGTGAAGAAAGGGATGCAGCTCAGCTCTTAACAAGCTCTTCCTCTGAGGCCACCAGATGTCAGGCAGCTATCCTATAAGTCCATGTTTGACCCTTTAAACAGGCCTTGAGACATGACTCGGAATTAAATAAGCCAGCATCTCAAGTCTTCTGCACACAGCTGCTTCGGGGTAATTGCCCCTCATCAGTGCAGAGCAGAGAGTACTGGTTCAACTGGGTGAGAGCCCTAAGTCAGGATTATTATCTCTCCATGCGCTCGCCCCTAGGAGAGAGAGTACCCCCCAAATGCTAGGTGAATAAATACTGAATACTATTTACTATATGTGGTAGTATGGACCTGATCAAGATTATAATCACTGGCACACCTTTATCATGACTGGGTTATTGGGTATTTGCCAGGGCCTGCTGTCCCAACATAATAAAATACCTTACCCCCCAACCACCTCTTACCCTAAATGAATACTCAGTCTGGGATGGATTAAATCGGCCACAGCAGCCGTTTATTAAATAAATAACATATATAAATATAATATAAATATAACAATAACATTTTCCCTACCCCCTGACGAGGGAGGTCATGGAAGCCCCAAATTTCTCACATATATGTATAAACACGCCAACCCGGCACTTCCATCTTGCCTCCAGCCGCAAAACTCCAGCTCGGAGACACCAACTGATGGACGCCTCTCTGAACGAACCAAAATGCCCCAACTATGAGAGTCCAGCCCCCCTCCTGGGGGCCCTCCCATTTTCCACACCATCCAAGACCACCAGCTTCTATGACCTTCCCCCGCCACGACTGCCGCAACATCACTAAACGCCACTATCCCCAACAGAACACCAAAAAAGGGGCGGGTGGGAGGGAGATGTCCGTTCTCCTGCTCTTCCTTACCCAAAATGGCGCCGGTCCGCTTGCGCCCGCCCCCTCTTATAACCTATGCCCTCTGCACTCCAACTCCCGCCCACCTAACTCCTCTTAACCCTTCCTCGCCCGACCCTGGCGCCCAAAACCCCTCATGTAGGCCTACCTCCAGCGTCCTGCCTTTCTTGACTTTCATACAGTGCTGCTTTCTCTGTGGAGTCTCTATCTATCTATCTCATATCTATCTATCTATCTATCTATCTATCTATCTATCTATCTATCTATCTATCTATCTATCTATCTATCTATCTCATATCTATCTATAAAAGAAAAAAGGCAGCACTCGATCTCTCATATCTATCTTTCTATTTATCTTATATCTTCTATCCTCCCCATTCTGCCCAGGTGCTTTTAATTAGCAGGAGTCTGCATAAGGCCTCATGCACATGACTGTTTTTCGGGTCTGCATCCAAGCCGCAGTTTTTGCGGCTCGGGTGCGGACCCATTCACTTCAATGGGGCCGCAAAAGATGCGGACAACACTCAGTGTGCTGTCCGCATCCGTTGCACCATTCCGTGGCCCTGCAAAAAAAATATAGCATGTCCTATTCTTGTCCGTTTTGTGGACAAGAATAGGCATCAGTGATGGTCAGTTCGCAGTGTTCGCCAGTGAACACATGTAGGCTGCCATCTTGACTCACCCATCCGGGAGACACATATGCAAACTGTTGTAATTCCTGCACCGTTCACCTGATTTGGATGTAAATGCCCTCAAATTAAAGCTGACAGTCTGCAGGTAAAGCTACATCTTGTTCGTTTCATTTCAAATCCACTGTGGTGGTGTATAGAGCCAAAAATGTTACAATTGGGTCGATGTCCCAATATTTATGGACCTGACTGTATTCGTTATTTGTGGTCCAGACTTAAAGACGCCTCTAAATGCATATGGCTAGAGGCCAGTATTCAGCCCCTGGGCATTGTGCTGTATACATAGAGTTAGTGTATAAGGGATGTGGCACTTAAAGGGGAATTCCACCCCAAATTGATGTTCTGAAATATTAGAAAGATCTGTTCAAAAATCACATTTATAAAGTATAATCCCCACATTGGGCACGCTGTACAACATTTTTTCCTGTTGGAATTTAAATTAAAATAATAGATTTAGCCCCTTAAATGTATACAGACCCCTTAAACTAATAGAGACCAGACCAATAGTCATGGTGGTCTACAGTTAAAGGGTCATAACCTAATATCCTAAGTGATCTAAGGTGGTGTAAGGTGAACTTAGGAAGGTAAAGGGGTTAATGGTGTTAGGACACTAAAAATTCTATTGTTCATATTTATAGATTTACAATTCTAGGCTGGGCAATCCACAATATATCTTTAAAGTGGTCAGAACTCAATTTTCCTGGTACAGAGCTCCAAATCCCCTGCATAGACAGTTACATGATAAAATACCATCTGTCTGCAGCCACCACTAGGGGGCACTCACTACATACAAGGGTATGCCTTAATACCAGCTGTATAAAACATATATGTATGAAGCATCCATTGGGTGGCCTTTATGTGTGGCTGTGGGACTGCCTCTTTCAAACCTGAAAAAAGCACTTATTTTCTCACCATAGGTACATTACATACAGGGGTGCACCTAGATTTTCTGCTGCCTGAGGCGAAAACTGAAATGGCACCCCCACTCCCCAATGCTAATTTCTTAACTTAACCCCTTCCCATCAGCCCATGGCTCTTCGGCTGCCCTCCTCTTGCCCCTACCTGGTGCTGCCTGAGGCAATCGCCTCACCTGGCCTCATTGGTGGAGCACCCCTGAGTTTGTACACTAATGTCTAGGGATGGTAAAACATAAGCAAGGGGGGAACTAACTCTCCTTAGGGAGAGAGCACCTTAATCAGTGTGAGGAGACTTATAGGCCATACATGCTCCTCTGGAATTCTGGGAGGGAAGAAATGCAAATGAGCTCTTAACAAGCTTTGCCTCTAATGCCACCAGATGTGTCTGCAGATGAGATGCTGGCTTATTTAATATCCAAGTCATGTCTCAAGGCTTATTTTAAGAGCTGAATATTGACTTATAGGATAGCTGCCTTACATCTGGTGGCATTAGAGGCAAATCTTGTTGAGAGCTCATTTGCATTTCTTCCTTCCCAAAACATTTCAAAAACTGTAAATTAATCCAAATGGACAAGAAGATATGATGGAAAAAGAAAGTCCTAAAAAATATCATTCTACACGTGTAAAAGATTAATAAGTAACGTAAGGTATAAAAAGCTATAATGTTCTAAATTAAATGTATACATTATGTAAAAGAATACTCAATTATCGTAAAGCAGTCATAAAAAAATTAAAAAATATGGAAAATAAGCTGTGGCCAGATAAAGGTGTTATCCATGTGATAGCAGTCCAGGAATTTTGGTTTATAATGTTACATTTCTTAATTTTAATATATCTTGTCAGTAAGCTTCTTACGTACCTTGCAAGAAAAAATAATGGCAGCAAATCCAAGGGGCCAAAAACAAAATAGAAAGTTTGAGATGGACCAACAGAGGTAATCTTCGTAGTGGCCATCGGTTGATGTCGTCTGCCCATTCACCACCACCACTCTGGTTAAGGTTGGTTGGCTGATGAGGGTCTGTTGGACACCGTGATCTGGCCCCGGTGGGTAATAAGCAGGGTATGGAGGGGGCTGCATGACTGGAGGTCCAGGGCTGTATGCAGGAGGTTGGTCCATTGGTTTGCTGGGGTAGGGCTCCTGGAAGGCTGTGTTCTCCATTGTTGTGTGAGGCTCTGAGCTCCTCAGCAGAGGTTATGAGACAGTAAAAGTGAACCCGTCACTCCTCCTTGTCAGCAAGCCAGCCCCACAAGCCAGGACCCGCCTCACCTGAAAACATCCCAAATTCATAATCCCACACACGACCATTTCTCATGACTGCTGAAGGCTTCACTTGTAGTGGACATGAGAGGGAGAAGGAAATTGACATTTTATCCCATGACATTTTTGGATCACAAAGGTAAATGTCATAAATTTGAGATAAATAAAGAAGTCATGGGAGGACCAGAGCAGTGATGCAAGAGATACTTTAGGATAAAGCTGGATAAAGCTGCTCATGGTGATGAACATCACGGAAGCACTGTATGCAGGAGAGCCAGCAGCAGAAAGCACTGGGTCAAACACAGGAACTGTGACTTCTCTCACTGCTGCTCTTCTCCTGTAAGGCACCTCATGCCTTGAATGTGAAATGACAGCTGTAAATTCTGCCTCTTAGGCTACTTTCAGACTTGCGGCAGAGTGATCCGGCAAGCAGTTCCATCACCTGAACTGCCTGCCGGATCCGGCAAAACGTATGCCAACTGATGGCATTTGTAAGACTGATCAGGATCCGCATCAGTCTTAAAAATGCTTAATCAGTCAGAAAAATGCATTGAAATGCCGGATCCGTCTTACTGGTGTCATCCGGCAAAACTGATCCGGCATTTATTTTCTTCACCTTTTTTTCGATCTGTGCAGACCGGAAGGACAGATTCGGCATTCCAGTATTTTGAAATGCCGGATCCGGCACTAATACATTCCTATGGAAGAAAATGCCGGATCCGGCATTCAGGCAAGTCTTCAGTTTTTTTCGCCGGAGATAAAACCGTAGCATGCTGCGGTTTTATCTTTTGCCTGATCAGTCAAAATGACTGAACAGAAGACATCCTGATGCATCCTGAACGGATTACTCTCCATTCAGAATGCATGGGGATATAACTGATCAGTTCTTTTCCGGCATTGAGCCCTTTTGACAGAACTCAGTGCCGGAAAAGAAAAACTCTAGTGTTAAAGTACCCTTATTTATAAGAATAAACTATGACTTAAGGAGGTAAGATCATTTCCAGACTCTTCCCACCAACCACTCCCCCCTACCCCCAGTAAGCACGCAAAACCTGAATTCTTGGTGGAAAGGCCATAGCAGCCGTTTATTAAATAACAATATTTTATCCAACATTATTATAATGCAAACATGAGATATACATATATGCAAACATCAACAGTACAATGTCCCAACAATCCCTTTGCGGAAGGATCCTAGAAGGCAACCCAAGGAAGCTGCTATCTTCACTCCTCACATCTTATCCTTTTACCCTCGGCCACACTCTCCGACCCAAGGGCACCGAATCCTCCAGAATCCATATCTTCCTCTACCCCTGTAGGCCTTTTAGCCCAACAGGAGCCCCCCAGCTTTCAGCTTACCAAACCACATAAGATGCACGCTCCAACGTGTCATGCACCTAATAAAACGTAGAATTGCCTTCCAGGACCCCCCGTTAACCTGCCCCCTGCTATGACATGAAAAAAGTCCCCCGAAACAACCTAAAACAGGGCGGGTGGGTGGGCAACTCGCCTGAGCGCAACGGACACTGGTGCCGTTCCCGCCCCTAACCCTAGCCTAATATACTGCGCGCGAATTCCCTGCCACCCCCACAGACCCTCCCCAGAAACACTCCCCCTTTCCTAATCCATATTAACCCTAACCTGCCTGGACACTTCCCCCTTCCAGTCAATTTCCACTGCGCTACGTCTGCGCCTCGCTCCGCTGTCATACTGACTTAAGGAGGTAAGATCATTTCCAGACTCTTCCCACCAACCACTCCCCCCTACCCCCAGTAAGCACGCAAAACCTGAATTCTTGGTGGAAAGGCCATAGCAGCCGTTTATTAAATAACAATATTTTATCCAACATTATTATAATGCAAACATGAGATATACATATATGCAAACATCAACAGTACAATGTCCCAACAATCCCTTTGCGGAAGGATCCTAGAAGGCAACCCAAGGAAGCTGCTATCTTCACTCCTCACATCTTATCCTTTTACCCTCGGCCGCACTCTCCGACCCAAGGGCACCGAATCCTCCAGAATCCATATCTTCCTCTACCCCTGTAGGCCTTTTAGCCCAACAGGAGCCCCCCAGCTTTCAGCTTACCAAACCACATAAGATGCACGCTCCAACGTGTCATGCACCTAATAAAACGTAGAATTGCCTTCCAGGACCCCCCGTTAACCTGCCATCGACGCACATAGGAGACACCTCACCTATGGACGTCCCGCCAAACCCTGAACGCGGACTCCAAACCCTCCTGAAGCCCCAGCGCCCACAAGTCCATCCCAATCTCATTAAGATGAACCCCATCAGCCCTGAGGAATTGAGGTGACGCAACCTCCAATTCCCGGTGACGCACCACCAAACCGCCCTGCCGCCGCACAAAGCGCCCCACCTCCTTGTTCACCTTCGCACGCGCCTTGTTAATGCGATCCACGGACCTCGCAAAACGCCATGAACTCCTTGCCACCACATCAGACCACACGACCAGCAAATCCGGGAACTCCTCAGCCAAACGCAGCAAATCCAACTTCACATCACGTATGACATCCCTCGAGCGGCGAACGCCCAAATCGTTCCCGCCCACATGCAGAACCACAATGTCAGGGCACCTATCCAGGGAAGCATACTCATGGAACACCGGCAACACACGCCCCCACAGCATACCCCGCACGCCAATCCACCGGACCTGCAAGTCCTCCGGCCGGAACCCCAACTGCCGCCCGTTCCTCCGCACGTCCGCTCTCAACGCTCCCCAATACACATAAGAATGGCCCAAAATCCAGGCCAAACAAGAAGGCGAACCTGCAAACAAACAAAAGAAATTAGCACCCAAACCAACAATAACAAACTACATGCAATCAACACACCCCCACCCACCGACCTTATAACATATGAGGACGAATATAGGAACGAAAGCAAGCGGACTCCCACCTGCCAATCCTCCTAATGGCCTCATCCCCCAAACCCCATCTAGCGGCTTCAGTCGCCGCCCCAATACGAAATGAATGAGACGCAAACCCACTTGCCTCATAACCCGCCGCTGTCAAACATTGTCGGAAAACCACAATAAATTGATAACGAGACAAAGCCGAACCGTCCACATGAACCAGCAACGAAGCCGGCCCATCCGGCCGGACCGCCAGAAAAATCTCCAAACACCGCACAGGGCACAACACTGACCCCGGCAGAGGCCGCAACCAAACGCACACCCCTTTACCCACCTGGTCCGTCTTGGACCTACGCAACCGACACCGCAATCCAGCCTCACCAACACTCACATCCTCCCGCAGCAAACCACCGCCACTCACTCGACTGCCAGCCACCAGTTCCGAGACCCGAAAAGCCCCAAAGAAAGCCAAAGAAAACGCCGCCCGAAACAAACACACCTCATACCAGGACTTACACACCGCCTCCGCCCGGTCCCACAACGACTGCAACACCTGAAAAGAAACCGGACGACGGCCATCCTTCCGAACCCCACTACGACGATACCCCTTCAAAGCCTGCCGCACCAAAAAACTCCTGGAAACATCCGCCATACCCCGCAACTTCAACCAAAAAGCCACCGCCGCCACCTGCTTTGCCGCCGCCGAAAACGACAAACCCGCACTAAACGACACACCCACAAAATAAACCAGCAACGAATGATAATCATCAACCCCCTCGCACCCCCCCACCTGCTCTATCAAACGTTCCCACTGAGACCACACGGAAGAATAAGCCGACCACGTACTGCTACTCACGGACCGCTGAATCAGGTCTAACGAGACCCCAAGGCCACGCTCCAGAGCCACTGAGGACACGGCAAACCCGTCACTTCCGCGCCCGGAACCAGACCTCGAAAACGATCCCACTGGAAACGAGAAAGAGCGTCAGCTATGCAATTATCAACACCAGGAACATGCACCGCCACGAAACACGCATTCAACCTCAAACCGGTCAGAACCAGGTGCCTAAGCAACCGCACCACTGGTGGGGAATTGGCCGACTGACTATTCACCGCCTGCGCCCTGCACCACCCCCAAATTGTCACAACAAAAACGCACCCGCTTGTTCCTCAACAACTCTCCCCACAACTCAGTGGCCAAAACTATAGGGAACAACTCCAACAAAGCCAGATTCCCAAGCAAGCCAGCAACCCTCCATTCCTCCGGCCAAGCCCCCGCACTCCACTGCCCCTGACAAAAGGCACCATAACCACATGACCCCGACGCGTCCGTAAACAATTCCAAATCAACATTCGAAACGGGCGCCTCCATCCAAACAGAACGACCATTAAATTCCCTCAAAAAACGCTCCCACACTTCCAAATCCGCACACACCTCACCCCCCAACCGCACAAAATGAAAGGGAGCCTTCACACCCGCCGTGGCCCTGGACAAACGCCTACAAAAAACCCGCCCCATGGGCAAAATCCTACAAGCAAAGTTCAATTTGCCCAAAACCGACTGCACCCGCCGGAGCCGCACCTTCCTCGCCTTACGCAAAAAACCAACCTCACTACATAAATCAACCACCTTATCCTCGGGCAGCCTACACTCCATAGCCACACTATCAATCACGATCCCCAAAAACTTCACAGTTGTAGATGGACCCTCCGTCTTCTCCCTCGCTAACGGAACCCCAAATCTCTCCGCCACCCGCTCCATGGTATGCAACAACACTGAGCACACCCTTGACCCCGCCGGGCCTAAAAACAAAAAATCGTCCAGGTAATGCAACACTGAACTCCATCCCGCCTCTCGCCGCACCACCCACTCCAAAAAAGAACTGAACCTTTCAAACAACGAACACGAAATCGCACACCCCATGGGTAAGCAACAATCCACAAAAAACCGCCCCTCCCACTTAAAACCAAGCAAACGAAAACTATCCGGATGAATTGGCAACAGGCGAAACGCCGCCTCAATATCAGTCTTAGCCAACAAAGTCCCTTGCCCAAAACGCCGCACCCACCTAATCGCCTCGTCAAATGACGTATACGACACGGAGCACAAAACCTCATCAATTCCGTCATTCACGGAACCCCCAGCCGGGTAAGACAAGTTGTGAATAAGTCGAAATTTGTTAGGTTCCTTCTTAGGGACTACGCCTAAAGGCGAAACCCACAAATCCGGCAAAGGACAGTCCACAAAGGGGCCCACCACCCTACCGGCAGCCACCTCCTTTGCAATCTTATCAGACACAACCTCAGGACGCTGCAACGCGGAAGCTAAATTACGCGCCGCAACCACCGAACCCACCGCTGTGCACGGAATCCGAAAACCGTCCCGAAAACCGGCCAACAACACTGCCGCCGCCTCCCTATTTGGATAGCTCTCTAGAAACGGCTCCATCACGTCCACCCTCACCGGGGTCACCCCTCTTCTGCGTAACCTCCAATCCCCTCCCTCTACCGCGCTTGAAACACCGCGCAAAACTATGGGCGCCCCCACAACCGGAGCACTCATGTTTGAAACGGCACTCCGACAGGTACTTGCAGTGCCCTTCATTGAACTGCCAGCAACATCCCCTTTTGCTTCCTCCAGCCGCTTCGGACGCCGAGGGACCCCCGGCCGCCCCACGAAAGGGCTGGCCAGCCCCTTTTGGCGCCGCCATCAACCGCATCCACAGACCAATGTCCTTATGATCCCAACGAATACTAGGCCTAACCGCCTTCCTCTGGCGAAACTGCTCATCGTACCTGAGCCACGCCACCCCACCATAGGTCCGATACGCTTCCCCTATGGCATCCATATAGCAAAAAAGGGCCGAACAGTGCTCAGGCGCCTTTTCCCCCACCACACTGGCAAAAATAGCAAAAGCCTGCAGCCAATTAAAAAACGTACGCGGAATCAACCTGTACCTCCGCTTCTCCTCCTCCTCCTTTTTACTCTCATCCGGCTTTCCCCTATCCAAGTTAAATTTGTCCAAAGGAAGTAACGAGAATATCTCGACATACTCGTCCTTCCAAATCCTCTCCCTGACATCACTCTTCAAATGGGCCCCCAACGGCCCCTCAAAGCACACATATACCTCCCCTTTCGCAGCATCCGCCAACCGAACCTCGTCCACGGCAGCCCCCTTACTGCCTCCACTCCCGGCCGCCTCAACCACCGCAGACCCTGCCCCCACGACAGGGGTGTCACCAACTCCCGCCCCACTGAAACGCACACCCTCCCCAACCGCCGGCGCAGCAGCCCAAACGGCGGCCGGAGACGACCCCGCCCCGGTCTTCCACCGCGACAATAACGACCACATACCCGTCAACAATTCATGAGCCAACCCCTCGCCCCCTGGCACCAAAGTCCCACCCCCCCCAACAGGAACCGGACACGACGTCCCCTCACCTGGCCGTCCCTGGGGCATCCGCCCAGCAGCCGCCGACCTCACCGATGATCCTCTCTGCGTCGACCCAGCCGAGGACCTGGACGTCGAGGGACACGCGCCGTCCGCATCATCCATCCGACCACCGAACTTCCACGCCTCCTGGCTGACTTCTCCTTCCTCCAACGACCGATCGGCTGAGAAACCCCCGCCAGAATCCACGTGGCGTGGTTGCGCTGACGCCAACTCCCTGCACGCCGACCCACCGTCAAGTGGCCGCTGCGAAACTCCCGATCCAAGGACATCCCGCCCCAGCTCCACAGCCTGCCCACTGCGAGCCGCAACTTGCAATCCTGCAGAAAAAACGTTAACGTGCTGCACCGTGGGCGGAACGAAGTCCAACCCGCCGGCCAGCGCATCACACAGCAAACTTCTGCCTGGCACAGAGGACCGACCAGCAGGTGGCAGCATGGCATCACTTCCTAGACCACTGCCTGATACCAAGGATCGACCAGCAGGTGGCGACATAGAAGACCTCCTCAGCCCTCTGCCTGGTGCCGAGGACTGACCAGCAGGTGGCAGCACCTCCTCATTCCCCTCACTGCTGCTTGATAGCGCATACCTACCAGCAGGTGGCGATGTTCCTGCACCCTCCCGACGAGACTGCACTTCAGAAGCCTGCCGCCGTCCCTCAGACCCGGACCTGGATGCCGCTCCCCGCCTCCTGCAATCATCCCCATCCGTATGTCTCCCCTCGCTGCTGCTGCCTCCGGTCACACGTACAGCCCGCTGCTCTGCCCGCTCGCCGACCACCAGGCCCGCACCAGCCACCAGCGCAGCCGCATCAGGCCGGCCTCCCCCACCGCTGCCGGACCCACTATCAGCCCGGCCGCCCCCCCGCACATCGCGCCGAACCACAGGACCGCCGCGCACCCCCCCCCCCCCGCTGGGCACTAACCCTCGCCTCCACAGCAAGCAGACCACGCTGCGCCGAAGTCCTCCCACTGCGCCGGCTGGCAGGAACACTTGCCACCCCAGCCGATCACAGCGGAGGGTCCCCTGAAGGGCTCCTCAAACGCCGCCGGGCCCGAGGGGTCGCCTCCGGACTCAGACGCGCAGGCGGCACCGACCTCCTAGCCCTCAACCTTCCCCCTGCCGCAACCGGAGGCACGCTAGGAGCCCCCGCTGCGGCCTGCAAACTACTTACCAGCCAAGCCGAACCATGCTGTTCGGTCGCTGCCCGCACCGCCGCCATTAAATCATTCAGAGACGCCATAGCACTGCACTATCCCAACTCGCCTGAGCGCAACGGACACTGGTGCCGTTCCCGCCCCTAACCCTAGCCTAATATACTGCGCGCGAATTCCCTGCCACCCCCACAGACCCTCCCCAGAAACACTCCCCCTTTCCTAATCCATATTAACCCTAACCTGCCTGGACACTTCCCCCTTCCAGTCAATTTCCACTGCGCTACGTCTGCGCCTCGCTCCGCTGTCATACTTATAATGCCCACTATATCAGCACTGTATTACTACTTCCTAGATGCAAAATTATAGAGATGTAGCAAAAATTTACTTCATACTTAATGCATTGATAATTAATACTCTCTACAATGTACAGAACTTTACCTGTATAATACTGCAGTGAAGATATTCCTCTAATATGCAAGAATATAACTTCTAGAATACTGCTCCTATGTACAAGAATATAACTACTATAATACTGCCCCCTATGTACAAGAATATAACTACTATAATACTGCCTCCTATGTACAAGAATATAACTACTATAATACTGCCTCCTATGTACAAGAATATAACTACTATAATACTGCGCCTATGTACAAGAATATAACTACTATAATACTGCCCCCTATGTACAAGAATATAACTACTATAGGGGGGCGGAGCTTGACCGGCGTCCTGACCGGCCGCATGTGAAGAGAGCTCTCCTCTCCATAACCCTACAAAGTGGTCTATTTCGCACCCTATTTGATTTACGATGGGGAAAGTTGGCAGATACTTGCCCAAAGACAAGGCTGAACCCCTCAAGCAAGATAGGGGACCCTCCGATATGGAGAAATACTTTAATAAGCGACCTACAGCTCCGGCATCAGAGCGGCCTAAGATGGCGCAGACAGACCCGGATGAGGGCATTGAAGACGCCGAGAGAGCTGACAGCCCTTACACAGAGGGATCTCTGAGCTCGCAAGCAGAGGCACCGGAGCCCATCTCCAAAAAGTTCCTACAGCAGGCGCTTACATCGGCTTTGTTCCCGGTGATGCAGGAACTGAATGAGATCAAGGGAGACGTGAAGCATATCGGCCATAGAGTCGAGAGACTTGAGCAAACACAGGGAGCCATTTTAGAGCATGCCCGCACGCTGGGTGACAACTCCTCCGCTTACCTGTCCTCCCTAGATCATGCGTTTGCCCTGATAGAAGATCAGGAGAATAGGAGTCGACGGAAAAATGTGCGACTTAGAGGCCTACCAGAGACAGTGTCCCATGAAGATTTGCCGGCGGCCGCGGCCGCCATCTTTGAATCGCTGCTAGGCCCAGAGAGTGCTTCCCTGGTCGCAATCGAGCGCATCCATCGCTCTTTACGCCCCAAACCTAAAGAAGGGGATCCCCCTCGCGATGTAGTCTGTGGCCTCCTGCGATACACGGACACAGCAGCCTTATTTAAAGCAGCAAGAGAAAAAGGGGACATTAAGCATGACGGATGTAAAATCCTGTTATTCCAAGACCTTGCGCCTTCTACTTTGAGCAAAAGGAGAGCCCTGCGCCCGATTACAGAAATCCTGAAGCTGAACAGAATTCCGTTCAAATGGCTCTTTCCTTTCGGCCTGACCTTTTCTAAAGAAGGGAGAAGGTGCACTATACGGGCCCCCAGTGACCTGCCGGGTGCGTGGGAGCTGCTTAATACCACGCCACAAGACATACCATCATGGCTGCCCTCGGCGGACACTGGAGTCCCGCTCCCAGATCTGCCAGAATGCTCCAGATGGTCCAGAGTTCCCTCAAGAAAAGGCTCGGGATCCAAACAAAGAATCACCTGAACTGTCACTACAGGTCGTATGCCTACTTCCTACACAGAGGGTTCCTAAGTTCTGTTTGTTATAGGAACGCCTTTGGCTTGGCAGGACTATTGCACCTTACTTAGTCCAATGCTTGTTGACAGATGGCCGAAGCAACTGCCGTTATTGCTATCTCAGCGCTATGTGTTCCCCTGAATGCGCTGTAATGTTTATTATTCCTACTACTCTGGGTATTGTTCTACCGCAGCTGTATTGTTATGCCGGGGTTTGTACCTATGAGTGAGGGGTTAATTAGATTACGTATGTAATTTTTATGCACACTTTGTAGGGGTAGGGGCGCCAAATTGTGGTTCTGGGAGCAGCGCCGACTGATGTCATACGTTTGGGCCTGCTTTCACATGGCCACTAGAGGCCCCTATGTCCTGTTCTGTTGTTTTCCCGCCTCAGGCGAGCTCCTCATATGCGGCGCTCTGCATATTCTATCCACACTGGCGATGGGGCCGTGGGGGGTCTCGCCTGTCTCGGGAAAGTGCCAGAGCTCCCGTTGGAGTTTATTACTCTGTTATGTTAACCCAGTTTTCCTATCCATGAACCGATTTCTCTGTGCTATGTGCTTCCATGTCAATAGATGTACTGATGGCTACTGTAAATTGTACTACATTTAATGTGCGGGGTTTCAACACCCCTCAGAAACAATCGCAAGTGATCCGGCTTCTGAAGAAACAACACACTGATATTAGTTTTTTCCAAGAATTGCATTTTAAATTAGGCCATATTCCTAAACTTTCTCAATCCTATTTTCAGCACTGGTTCATCAGCGCTCATGCCAAGGCTTCCAGGGGTGCGGGGATCGCCATCTCCAAAAGAACTCCTTTCTCCCTCATTGCTTCTTTAGCTGATCCAGAGGGAAGATATACAGACGTGGACAAAATTGTTGGTACCCTTTGGTCAATGAAAGAAAAAGTCACAATGGTCACAGAAATAACTTTAATCTGACAAAAGTAATAATAAATTAAAATTCTATAAATGTTAACCAATGAAAGTCAGACATTGTTTTTCAACCATGCTTCAACAGAATTATGTAAAAAAATAAACTCATGAAACAGGCATGGACAAAAATGATGGTACCCCTAGAAAACACAGAACATAATGTGACCAAAGGGACATGTTAATTCAAGGTGTGTCCACTAATTAGCATCACAGGTGTCTACAACCTTGTAATCAGCCATTGGGCCTATATATATGGCTCCAGGTAATCACTGTGTTGTTTGGTGATATGGTGTGTACCACACTCGACATGGACCAGAGGAAGCAAAGGAAAGAGCTGTCTCAAGAGATCAGAAAGAAAATTATAGACAAGCATGTTAAAGGTAAAGGCTATAAGACCATCTCCAAGCAACTAGATGTTCCTGTGAGTACAGTTGCACATATTATTCATAAGTTTAAGATCCATGGGACTGTAGCCAACCTCCCTGGACGTGGCCGCAGGAGGAAAATTGATGACAAATCTAAGAGACGGATAATCCGAATGGTAACAAAAGAGCCTAGAAAGACTTCTAAAGAGATTCAAGGTGAACTTCATGCTCAAGGAACATCAGTGTCAGATCGCACCATCCGTCGTTGTTTGAGCCAAAGTGGACTACATGGGAGACGACCAAGGAGGACACCATTGTTGAAAACGAATCATAAAAAAGCAAGACTGGAATATGCCAAACTACATGTTGACAAGCCACAAAGCTTCTGGGAGAATGTCCTGTGGACAGATGAGACAAAAATCGAAGTTTTTGCCAAGGCACATCAGCTGTATGTTCACAGACGAAAAAATGAAGCATATCAAGAAAAGAACACTGTCCCTACTGTGAAACATGGAGGAGGCTCTGTTATGTTCTGGGGCTGCTTTGCTGCGTCTGGCACAGGGTGTCTTGAATCTGTGCAGGGTACAATGAAATCTCAAGACTATCAAGGAATTCTAGAGAGAAATGTACTAGCCAGTGTCAGAAAGCTTGGTCTCAGTCGCAGGTCATGGGTCTTGCAACAGGACAATGACCCAAAACACACCGCTAAAAACACCCAAGAATGGCTAAGAGGAAAAAATTGGACTATTCTAAAGTGGCCTTCTATGAGCCCTGACCTCAATCCTATTGAGCATCTTTGGAAGGAGCTGAAACATGCAGTCTGGAAAAGGCACCCTTCAAACCGGACACAACTGGAGCAGTTTGCTCATGAGGAGTGGGCCAAAATACCTGCTGAGAGGTGCAGATGTCTCATTGACAGTTACAGGAAGCGTTTGATTGCAGTGATTGCCTCAAAAGGTTGCGCAACAAAATATTAAGTTAGGGGTACCATCATTTTTGTCCATGCCTGTTTCATGAGTTTATTTTTTTACATAATTCTGTTGAAGCATGGTTGAAAAACAATGTCTGACTTTCATTGGTTAACATTTATAGAATTTTAATTTATTATTACTTTTGTCAGATTAAAGTTATTTCTGTGACCATTGTGACTTTTTCTTTCATTGACCAAAGGGTACCAACAATTTTGTCCACGTCTGTATGTTTGTTAAAGGTAAGCTTGGGACGGTCTTGGTGACACTGGCAAGTTTATATAGTCCTAACAGGGGTCAGGGCCCTTGGCTGAAAAAGACCTTAAAGATATTGACTTCGTTTGCAGAAGGCGTGTGGCTGGTAGGGGGTGATCTTAATGTTGCCTTAAATCCCCTGGTTGACGCGTCCGACCATTCCTCGCAACTAACCCATGTGGCTCTAAGTAGAATAAATAAACACATAGCAGGGGCTCAGTTATTGGACACGTGGAGGTTGATTCATCCCACAGACCTGGACTACACATTTTTCTCAGCCCCACATAAGGTCTATAATAGACTAGACTATATCTTTATTTCCACTTCTCATGCAGGGCTAGTGAGTAACTCCACCATTGAGCCCATAACAGTGTCTGACCATGCCCCAGTAACGACATCCGTGGTGTTCTCAGAGCTACCTCAACGCTCTAGGCAATGGAGACTTAATGAGACTCTACTAGACGACAACGAGGAGGTGAGGAGCATAGAGAACAAACTGCAACAGTTTTTTCAGGAGAACATCACGGACGACGTCTCCATTGCCACTGTGTGGGAAACGCACAAGGCGGTCATCAGAGGCGAATTGATCGCTCTTGGTAGTAGGAAAAAGGAGAGGTTTGCAACCTTCCATTCTTTGCTTGAGAAAATCTCAAACCTGGAGTCACTGCATAAAAAGTCCAAAGCTATTGAGGCCCAAAAGGAACTTAGGCTGACAAGAATAAAGCTGAAAGACCTCCTCAACTATCACCACGCTAAGTCCTATCAACGCGCCCAATACTGCTTTTATGCTCATGGAGACAAAGGCACTAGGCTTATGGCCTCGCTTCTTAAACAGAGGAAAGATGCATCCTTTATTCATGGTATTAGGGATAATTCGGGACAATTGAAACATAAAACCTCAGATATTGCGATAGAATTCCAGCAATTTTACAGCAAACTGTATGGTCTAAAGTGTGCGGACAATGATACGGAAGTAGATGTTGCTCAAGCAGCAGATGAGTTTCTGGCCGACCTCACATTACCTGCACTCAGGGCTGAGGAGAAAGAGCAGCTCCTTACACCGGTGACCAGGGAAGAATTATCTGGCATTTTGGGTTCTATGCCCTTAGGGAAGAGCCCAGGACCAGACGGGTTCTCGGCGGGATATTATAAAAAATTAGCAGCTACCTTACTCCCACACATGACCACTTGGTGTAATGCCTTGCTGGAAGGAGCCCCCCTACACAAACAATCCTTAGAAGCGACGGTCACAATTCTGCCAAAAGCAGGGAAGGATCCTAGCCAGTGCGGTAGCTATAGACCGATTTCGCTCCTTAATGTGGATATCAAAATTTGGGCCAAAGTGTTGGCATCACGCCTCGCCACGTTGTTGCCAAGGTTGATCCATCCTGACCAGTCTGGGTTTGTGCCTGGGCGCGAAGGCTGTCAAAATTCATGTAGAGTGATCTCAGCAATGCAACTGGCCAAAAGTAGAGGTACCCCATTAGTGCTGCTGGGTGTGGATGCGGAAAAGGCCTTTGACAGGGTGAGCTGGAGTTATATGAGGAAAACATTACATAAATTTGGCATCCCTGAGAAGTTCCAGGTTGCCATTATGTCCCTATACAGCGAACCCAGTGCTTGTATCCGGGTGAACGGAACTTTGTCTCAAGCATTCCCAATCACAAACGGAACTCGTCAGGGTTGTCCTCTATCGCCCACTTTATACATTATGGTTATGGAGACGTTATTGCAAGTAATTAGGGAACACCCCGGCATAAAAGGCATCAAGGCCCACGATAACTCCTCAGAATTCGTCACTGCCGCATATGCGGATGACCTCTTGGTAATGCTCACCAACCCTGTCGAGGCCTTTCCGCATCTTCTATCCCTTTTTAAACAATATGGGAGAATCTCTAATTTTAAAGCCAACTACACAAAGTCAGAGGCTATGAATGTCTCGGCGACGAAAGCCGTAGTTTCCACATTGAAGGAAACAACGCCGTTCATTTGGCAGACCTCTCACCTTTCTTACCTAGGGGTCAAACTCCCTGCTGGTCTGGATCAGATTTTTCCTCTAAACTATAGCCCCTTATTGAAAGATATGCAGACACAACTCCACTCACTCAAGGTCCCATACGTGTCCTGGATGGGCAGGAAGAATCTTTTAAAAGAGTTTATCATGCCCAGACTCCTGTATGTTCTTCAAATGTTGCCCATTTTCCTCCCCACGTCCTTTTTCTGTAACGTCAGAAGATTGTTTAGAGCATTCTTGTGGGGTGGGAAGGCCGCTAGGATAGCCCACAGCAGGCTGATACAGAGGAGGAACACGGGGGGATTTGGGTTGCCAGATGCTCATCTCTACTATCAAGCAATACACTTGAAAAGGTGGATCCAGTTACATGCCACTAAATACAGAGTCTGGGGTAGTGAAATGGAACTGGCCCAACTCTCATCAGTGCAGAGGGCAGGTCTCTGGTGTCTTAATACTTCCAACCTTAGGTCACAGGTGTTACTAGGAGGCACGGCTTCGGTGATTCAACAACTAAATAAATCGCACAATCTTTTGAATAGTCCCTCCCCTTCCATGCCAGCGGATCTTCTCCCTTTTGCCACACGCCCGAAAGCAAAACAAGTCGCTCCAATATGGCTTAAGTTGCGTAAATTTAAAGCAGAGGAATTCCTTAACTTGTCCTCAGGGACTCTGTCTGGGGAACACCCCCTGCATTCTCTAATGCAATCATGCAATTTTCTAGAGCAGATTGAGCTCAACTCTGTTTCCAAGCCAATTATAGGGAATAATAGACATAGCCCAACGCAGTCATGGTTTGAGAAGCTGCTGGTGTCCGAGACTGTCCCTCGCAAGCTGATTTCCTTGTGTTATCTGGCCTTGGTTAGTCCCCGCTCTCCTGGAATGCTGCAATATGCGAGGCTCTGGGCCGCTGAGTTGAATTTAGAATTGAGCGAGACGGATGTTATGCGCATGCACGCACACTCACATGGGTTCTCCAGATGTACTAGGATTCAAGAACATTCATACAAGGTCCTTACCCAATGGTATCAGACTCCGAAGCAACTGTATATTAGAGGTATGAGACAAGATGATACATGCTGGAGGTGTCTGGAAAGCACAGGTACATTATCCCATATTTTCTGGTTTTGTCCGAAAATTCGTCCCTTTTGGGAAGGGGTTCTGTCCACCATCCAGAGCATAACACGGGTCACAGTTGAGGTTCCTCCTTCCCTTGTACTCCTGTGGCTCCCAACTCCTTCCTTCTCGCCCTCTAAGAAGTGCCTGACTACACATCTGCTTCAGGCGGCCAGACTGCTCATCCCGCAGCAGTGGCTATGCACTGAACCCCCCACTGTAGAGGCATGGCTGAACAAAGTGGATCACATATGTCGTATGGAGGAGCTTGCGAGTTGGGAGGACAGGAACCACAACAAATATATGAAAATGTGGACCCCTTGGTTCATGTTTAGGGGAGTCGAGTAATTTACATTTTGCGCAAATAGCAAGTTCAGAAGTGCTTCGTTAACTCTTTACTTGGGCCGGCAATAGGATATCTATGTCCTTTTCTCAATCTTTCATGTGGGTAGCGATCAGTTTCACTTCGGCGTCTATTGTGATAGATAACATGGTCGAGAAACACTTGATATGCTTTATTTGTCTAGGTAACATGGATGGGTTTTAGTTCTTGTTTTCCTTCCTACGTTTCCCTTCCTCCCCCCCTTTTCCCCTCTTGCCCTCTCCCCTAAGCCCTTTCCCTAACTTCCTTTTCCTCCCACCCCCCTCTTACCTTCCACTCTACTATACGTTTTTTCTTTAGAGCCGGCTACCACTCTGCAACACTATAGGCGTACTGAACCGTCTGTGCTTATTTTGGAGGGGCGAAGTTGAATGTATGAACATGCTGATTTTGCTTGTTAGATACTTGAGTAACATTGGGACATACGTCTTCAAGCTGTAATTCTGCTGTCTCAACCTACCTGTACTGAATACGCTGTACTTTGATGTATATGACATTTGTATAGTCGTGGTATGCCTTACTGACTCTATTTTCAATAAAAAGAAAATTGTCAAAGAATATAACTACTATAATACTGCTCCTATGTACAAGAATATAACTACTATAATACTGCCTCCTATGTACAAGAATATAACTACTATAATACTGCCTCCTATGTACAAGAATATAACTACTATAATACTGCTCCTATGTACAAGAATATAACTACTATAATACTGCTCCTATGTACAAGAATATAACTACTATAATACTGCTCCTATGTACAATAATATAACTACTATAATACTGCCTCCTATGTACAAGAATATAACTACTATAATACTGCTCCTATGTACAATAATATAACTACTATAATACTGCCTCTATGTACAAGAATATAACTACTGGCTGAATGGCCGCACGAGCTTGAGCTCCTCCAGCATTCCGGCTCATTTGCCCTAAATTAAGCTATAATTTGCACTAATATGGGGAAGACTGGCAAGGACAAGTCCAGAGGCAGTTCAGAGACGACCCCACTACACTCCAAGCAGCCAGAAATGGAAAAGTTCTTCAGGAAAACTCCGAGGCTCGCTGTGCAGAGAGGCCCTAACATGGCGGCATCCATTACCCACGACTCCGATGCAGGAGACCTCTCGGACGTGGGAAGTGGCTCTGATATTTCAGACAGACGTCCACGCGACCCACCGCTTTCTGAACGGACCCTTAAGAGAGTCCTAGACTCAGCTCTTTCACCTCTCAAGCAAGGCCTATCTGACATTAAAGACGACTTGAAACACCTAGGCCAGAGAGTCGTTTCCCTGGAGTCTGCTCAAGATGACATCATGGCGTATGAAAGTAAAGCCGCGGACGTGTTAGCGGCCCACAAGGCCTTATTGAATGAAGCATTCCTGAAGCTAGAAGACCAGGAAAACCGCAGTCGCAGGCGGAATATCCGCATACGGGGCCTACCTGAATCGCATGCGGTAGAGGCCCTACCGTCAATTGCGCGCGAAATATTTTCCAACCTACTGGGCGCAGAGAGGGCGGCCGGAATAGTGATCGAGCGTATACACAGGGCATTACGCCCTAGACCAAAGCCGCAGGAACCACCGCGGGATGTGATCTGTGGCTTACTGAGCTTTGTCGACACTGCGGCCCTCCTACAGAAACAGCGGGAATCGGAAGCCCTGGAATATGAAAATGCACCGATCCAGATGTTTCAAGACCTGGCTTCGTCTACTTTGGCCAAACGGCGCCTGCTGCGGCCTCTTCTGGATGTCTTGAAGAAATCGGCGATTCCTTTCCGCTGGTTGTACCCTTTCGGGCTGGCGATCTCCAGAAATGGTAAATTACTTACCGTTCGCTCTCCTCAGGATCTGGCCTCGGTCTGGGAAGCGCTTGGGGTACCCCCTGTTGACATTCCTTCCTGGCTCCCGGCTGACCAAGATGGCCCCCTACCAGCTCCACCTCGTGTTGCTAATTGGCAGAAAGTTTCGGCTGGAAAATCTGACCGTCTGGGAAGGGGCAGGATGGATAAGAGCCCCACCTGATCGCCATTTCCTAACCGCATGACGACCTATGAGGTTCCTATTTGCTTCCTCCAGGCCTGGAGGTGACTGTTTTTTCTTCATTTTCATGTTATTATGCAGGAGTTTCCCTCCTCTGTTGTTCTATGTCCACTGATCTGTTTCACACGACAGGACGATAAGGAAACTTTCCTTTGTTCTTTTTGGACATTGCTCCTGTTGTTGCAGGTATCGCTACCCCTACGCAGGGCAAAGACCGGCAAGATCCCTGTGCTGGACATATTTTGGTTGGTCCATTGTTAGAGACCGCAAGGTGCTTTACTTGCCCCCTCGCCAGCTCAACCCTGTCTGAGCTGACGATAAGTGAAGCATTACTTCTCTTTAGATCTCATGTTTTCTGTGCTGGTTGATTACCGGTTTGTTTTTTCACTGTTTTATTATTTTGTTGTGTTTTGTCTATCCCTTTTTTCTACCTTCCCTTTCCCTGCTCTGAACTACTGTGTGCTACTAAGTATTTCCATGGTCACTCTGTGCAGGCATTTGTGTGATTTACTAATGCAATGGCGTCTATTGTAGTTGCTTCTTTAAATGTACATGGTTTGAACGAGCCATGCAAAAGGTCCCAGACTCTCTCCCTCCTTTTGAGGGACAAAGTTTCGGTGGCTTTCTTACAGGAGACTCACTTTAAATCGGGTAAGGTTCCTAACCTTCCCCCCAGGAAGTTTGCCCAATGGTTCCACAGTACCTATAGCACTGCCAGCAGGGGGGTTAGTGTGGCTGTGCACAAAAGCCTTCCCTTTAAACACTCCGCGACTACTGTGGACCCAGAGGGCAGATATATCTTCGTGAAAGGTGTTTTGGGTGAGTCTCCTGTGACCTTTGCCAATTTGTATGCCCCTAATAGAGGCCAAGTCCCATGGCTCGTTCAAACCTTAAGCCTTCTCTCCTCGTTCACAGAGGGATTGCTCATTTTGGGGGGTGATTTCAACGTTGCCTTAGACCCTGCCATAGATACCTCCACAGGCAGACCTTCTGTTTCTTATAGGCTCCTGAGGCGGTTGAAAATCTCTCTGAAGAAACTGAAGGTCTTAGATGTATGGCGCTCACTAAACCCCAATGGTCGGGATTTTTCCTATTATTCCCATGCCAAAGCTTCCTTTCACAGGTTAGATTACGTATTCCTCTCTGAGTCACATCTGCGTAATGTCTCCAAAGCTCGTATAGGTTCCATTACACTTTCTGACCACGCTCCTGTTATCATCCACTTTTCCCTGTCTGGCCCGCAGAAAAAAGAACGTCTATGGCGTCTGAATGACACTTTAATTCTAGACCCCGCTCACGCTTCTAAGATTAAAGCCTCCATCTCTGAGTTTTTTGCGCTAAATGATACCCCCGACTCCCCTCCCTCCCCTTCCATATTATGGGAATCTCACAAGGTAGTGTTAAGGGGGGAACTCATTGCCTTAGGGGCTTATGTGAAGAAACGGAGGACGCAGGCTCTAGATGCTTTATTGACGAAAATTGCCCGCCTTGAATCCTCGCACAAGGAGTCACAGGCCCTTCATACCCTAGCGGAACTCACGGAAGCTAGGACACATCTAAAAAATATGCTGAATATCACCTCGGCAAAGCTGGTACTGCGTTCTAGGTTTAAGGCCTACGCCCATGGAAATAGAGGAAACAGACTGATGTCAGCCATAGTTAAGAAGCAATTCTCTGACTCCTTTGTTTCCTCTATTAAAGATCCAAACGGGAGGGTGCATAAATCCACCCCTGATATTGCTAAGGCTTTCTGCGCCTTTTATGAGGCTCTGTATAATCTACCTCCCCCTAACGGGGCCACCCCTGGTGACCTCTCAGACGCCACGGACAAATTTTTACAGTCTCTAGACCTTCCTTCCATATCCCAAACAAAAGCGGCCCACTTAACTAGACCGGTTACTGACTCTGAAATCCATAAGGTGCTCATGTCCATCCCCTCGGGTAAAAGCCCGGGCCCGGATGGTTTTTCCATCATTTACTACAAATCCTTCCAGGATCTCTTAATCCCCCGTTTTAAGAATTTGTGCAATTACCTCCTCTCTGGAGGCTCCCTTGCCCCTCACTCCTTGATGGCGCACATTACAGTCCTGCATAAGGAGAATAAGGACCCGACTTGCTGCAGTAATTATAGGCCGATCTCCTTGCTCAATACTGATGTGAAGTGGTGGGCGAAAATCTTAGCTACCAGACTTCAGGATGTACTTCCCGACATTGTCCATGGAGAGCAAGTGGGCTTTGTCCACGGCAGACAGGGGTCGGAAAACACGATTCGGCTTCTTCACCTTATACACAGGGCCAAGAAATCTGTGAAACCTTTAGTGTTGGTGAGCACTGACGCGGAGAAGGCCTTCGACAGGGTCAGCTGGCAGTTTATGTCTCGGGCCCTGTCGAGGTTTGGTCTTTCTGATCAGTTTATTGCTGCCATCTACACTTTATACTCGGCCCCCTCTGCCGTGGTCAAGGTTAATGGTACGTTGTCCCCTCCATTTCACATCACTAATGGGACAAGGCAGGGGTGCCCCCTGTCTCCGGCACTATTTGTATTGGTGATGGAGACTCTTCTGTGTAAGATTAGGGCGGACCCGGATATAAAAGGCCTCCAAGTGGGCGCCGGCACCCATGTTACTGCAGCATTTGCGGACGACCTTTTGGTTATAACATCTAACCCCAGAGAGGCTCTACCTAAGCTATTGAATTTATTTGGGGACTTTGGGTTCGTATCTAATTTTAAAATTAATTATGGGAAGTCTATGGCACTTAATATTTCATGCTCCCAAGCTGTGATTAATACGCTTAAACGCGATACTCCATTTGTGTGGGCTTCCAAGGACATTACGTTCCTAGGGACTCGTATATCGGCCAATATCCAGGAGTTGGCCTCACTCAATTATACGCCGCTGCTTCAATCAGTTCGTACCCACCTTCAGACTCTGAAACTACCTTTCGTATCTTGGGTTGGTAGGAAAAATTATCTTAAAACCTTTATCCTCCCCAAATTCCTATATCTGCTACAGACCCTCCCTATTTGGTTACCAAACTCATATTTCGCAGAAGTCCGCCGGGTGTTCACACGCTTCCTCTGGAATGGCAAATCTCCTCGTATTGCCTACTCAGTCCTTACTAGGGATAAGAAGCTCGGAGGCTTCGGGATGCCAGATGTTAAAGTTTATTATACTGCAGTGCAGCTTTGTAGATGTGTAGCAGCTATGTCTCGTCAATCTAGCTCCCTTTGCTCTCGCCTGGAGTCTGCGCTGCTCACTAATCAAGATCAGCTCACCCTGTGGGGGGTCCGTGCCTTTTCAGCTAACCATTATGCATCCTCCCTGGTCTGGAAGGGTATGCTGGTAGAGTGGTCTAAAATGGTTCAATCTCAAACATTCAACTTCCCTAACCCAGGTATGCCACTTCAACTGCTACAAAACTACCTCCATCCATCCATCTTAAGCCCCTCCGGTATTTGGTCTAGGCTTGCTGGCAAGTTTCTGCGAGATGTCCTCTTACCGGATGGCAGCTTGAATTTGGATCTGTTGTTGGGCCTCCCCGAGGTCAAGAATGCGCCATTTTTCCATCTGGCTGACTTTAAGAGAGATATTACAGGGGGTGTTAGGTCCCTTCCTATTAACAACTCTTTATCTTGGCTTGAGAAGAAGGTCATGGCCACTAAACCCGCTTTTAGACCGCTATCTCAGATGTATAAAGAAATACTCTCCTCACTCCCTCCGGAGCTCCGTTTTCTGACCTCCTGGGAGAGCGAGCTCTCTTTGTGCCTTACGGAGCCGGAGAGAGCCTTTATTTTGGCACATTCACACGGCTTTAACCGCTGTGTGAGGATTCAGGAGAACTCCTTCAAACTACTCAGTAGATGGTATAAGACACCTGAATTCTTACACAAGTTGAACCCGGAAGTTCCAGAAGCTTGTTGGAGGTGCGGCTTGGAAATTGGTTCCCTGTCGCATATTTGGTGGTTTTGTCGGAAAATACAGACATTTTGGAAATCAATTGAGCCATTGATCAACCAAATTTGCAATTCTAAGATAGTTCTGGATGCTAAACTTATTTTGTTATGGTGCCCCAATACTACCCTCACCCCTGCCAAGGATAACCTCCCGACCATGTTGCTCACAGCAGCTAAGCTGCTTATTCCTTTTCTATGGAAAAATGACTCTCCCCCGACTACCCTAATGTGGACAGACAAGGTGGACCAGATTTACCGTTTTGAGGAGCTGGCACACTGGGAAACTAACTCACGTTCCCGCTTCCTAAAACTGTGGTCTCCATGGAAAACGTACAGACACTTTGCTTAACAGAGCAGATTCTCCCACTTCCCTGTTCCCCCCGTTCCTTCCCCTCTTGTGTGTTCCCCACCTATGTCTCCCATCCCTTGACTGAATTTTATTTTGTGTTTGATAACTGGGATTGTATATGATGTCTATGCATGATGTAAATGTGGGACTCATATTGTGATTCATTGTCACTGTGATGCAGTCATGTATGGGCGTTTAGCCTCTGCTTTTTCTTTCAATAAAAAGAAATATGGTTAAGAATATAACTACTATAATACTGCTCCTATGTACAAGAATATAACTACTATAGGGGGCGGAGCCTAGCCACGCTGCTGAATGGCCGCACGAGCTTGAGCTCCTCCAGCATTCCGGCTCATTTGCCCTATATAAGCTTACAATTTGCTTGATTATGGGGAAACCTGGCAGAGAAAAGAACAGAGGAAGCTCAGAGTCTACCCCACTGCACTCCAAACAACCTGAGATGGAGAAGTTCCTTTGGAAAACGCAGAGTATTGCCGCGCAGAAAGGCCCCAATATGGCGGCGTCTATTGCTCATGACTCTGATGCAGGAGAACTTTCTGATGCAGGCAGCGGCTCCGATATATCGGACAGGAGGCCCAGAGATCCGCCTCTCTCAGAACGGACCCTCAGACGGGTCCTTGAATCTGCCCTCTCGCCTCTAAAACAGGACTTGTCAGACATCAAAGATGACATGAAGCACCTGGGTCAGAGAGTGGTCTCGCTAGAAGCCACACAAGAAGCCATCATGACCTATGAGGGTAAAGCATCTCATAAGACCTTACTAAACGATGCCTTCCTGAAGCTGGAAGACCAGGAGAATCGTAGTCGCCGGCGCAACATCCGCATTCGCGGCCTACCTGAGTCGATTGCAGCGGAGGCCTTGCCGACGGTGGCACGCGAATTGTTCTCCATGATGCTGGAACCTGATAGAGCGGCGGGAATCGTGGTGGAGCGCATACACAGGGCGTTGCGCCCTAGGCCTAAACCGCAAGAACCGCCACGCAATGTGATTTGTGGCCTGTTGAGCTACGTCGACACCGCAGCCCTCCTGAAAAGACAACGAGAGATGGAGGTACTTGAGTACGAGAACACCCCGATCCAGATGTTCCAGGATCTCGCGCCATCCACCTTGGCCAAGCGGCGCTTATTCAAGCCTCTCCTGGATGTCCTGAGGAAAACATCGACCCTGTTCCGATGGCTGTATCCCTTTGGGCTGGCGGTCTCCAGGAATGGTAAATTACTCACCGTGCGTTCACCAGCAGATCTTGACTCTGTCTGGAGGTCCCTGGACGTCCCTCCAGTAGAAATCCCCTCATGGCTACCGGCCGACCAAAATGGCCCCCTGCCTATACCACCCTGTGTAACTGCCTGGCAGACGGCATCCGCGGGCAGACCGGATCGTTTGGGACGCAGCAAGATGGACAGGGCCCTCACCTGACTTGAACCACGGCGGCATTGGCTGTGTTCGTAAGCATGAATCGCTGCGATCTTATTTCTCCAAGCCTGGAGATGATTGTTTCTCATCCTCCTGTTATCTTGGTTATTAGAGGCGAACTTGGCCTTTTCTCATTTTTATTTTTTTATTTTTCCGGCCTATTTCACATTTTGGCTTAACGTTTCCCTTATGCTGCCATACCAGAATTGTGACGTCTCGCTGTTTTTACTGGACGCTACCTCTGGGGCGGCGAACCTTGTTCCCCATTTGCAGGGTGAAGACCGGACGGAGACTGGTGCTGGACATATTTTTTGTTTTTGGTCTCTTTTGTTACAGACCATAGGTGCTTTACTTGCCCCCTCGCCAGTCCAACCCTGTCTTGGCTGGTGATAAGTAAAGTACTAATTCCACCTCGGATGGGTACTTTGTCCGAGCTGGTCACTTGCCAGTTTAACATGTTTAATGTTCTCTCCCCTATTTTTTTGTTCTGTGTTCCCCTCTCACCTTTCCCTTCCCTCTGCTCATATCGACTGTGTGCTTTTACATGCATCCATGGGTGTCATATGCTCTTATTCACTTGACTGTATGCTGAAATGTCTTCTATAGTAGTCGCCTCACTAAATGCACATGGGCTGAACGAGCCATGCAAAAGGTCTCAAACACTATCTCTCCTTCTGAGGGATAAAGTCTCAGTGGTGTTTCTGCAAGAGACCCATTTTAGAACGGGCAAAATTCCCAATTTTCCCCCTAAGAAATTTGTTCAGTGGTTTCATAGTACACATGATTCTGCCAGTAGGGGAGTCAGTATAGCTGTGCATAAGTGCCTTCCCTTTAAGCACGCGGCTACCTCAGCAGACCCCGAGGGTAGGTACATTTTTGTAAAGGGTGTACTAGGCGATTCCCCAGTGACTTTTGCTAATTTATACGCTCCCAATAAAGGCCAAGTACCATGGTTCGTTCAGACCCTTGCTTTATAATCCTCCTTCTCGGATGGTTTATTCGTTTTAGATCACGGTGTCCAACAAGGAATCACAGGCTATAAACACCCTAGCAGAGCTAACTGAAGCCAGAACGCGTTTAAAATTTTTATTGAATGTCACTTCTGCAAAGCTGGTACTGTGCTCACGTTTTAAAGCCTATGCCCATGGGAATAGAGGAAACAGACTGATGTCGGCCATTGCCAAAAAGCAGTTTTCTGACTCCTTTGTTTCCTCTATTAAGGACTCCAAGGGAAAGGTGCATAAGTCCACCCCAGATGTCGCCAAGGCATTTTGCGCCTTCTATGAGGCTTTGTATAATTTACCCCCTCCCAATGGGACTACCCCCGGTGATCTCTCTGAAGCCACAGATAAATTTTTGCAGACCCTGAACCTCCCTTCCGTTTCCTCATCTAAAGCTTCCCTTCTGACTAGGCCCATCTCTGATTCGGAGATTCGTAAGGTTCTCATGTCTATCCCATCAGGTAAAAGCCCCGGCCCTGACTGATTCTCCATTGCTTATTATAAATCCTTTCAGGATGTTTTAATCCCCCGTTTTAAGAATTTGTGCAACTACCTTCTGACTGGGGGCTCCCTTGCTCCTCACTCCTTATTGTCGCACATTACTGTCCTCCATAAGGAAAATAAGGATCCGACATGCTGCAGTAACTATAGGCCGATATCTCTGCTTAATAATGATGACTACTACAATACTGCTCCTATGTACAAGAATATAACTACTACAATACTGCTCCTATGTACAAGAATATAACTACTATAATACTGTTCCTATGTACAAGAATATAACTACTAGGGACTGCTGACCTGAGCAGACGCATGTAGGAGAAGCTCCTCTCCATGCAATCCTGCAACCTGGTTTATATCGCACATTAGCCCACAAAGTATGGCGAAAATTGGCAGAAGCATCCCTAGAGACAAAGCTGATTCTCCGAAACCTGATCGAGGGGTCTCAGACATGGAGAAATACTTAAATAAGAAGCCCTCCAGCTCCGTGAGCGGTGCAGCCAAGATGGCGCCGCATGAACCAGACGATTGGTCACAGGAAACTGATGGCGCTACTGGAGACCTCTGTGATGGGCCACAGCTCGCAGGTGTAGCGCCTATATCGAGGAAGTTCCTTCAACAGGCCCTCTCCTCGGCTATCGCACCAGTACTCCACGACCTTCAAGAAATCAAGTCTGATATTAAGCAGACAGACAGGGTGGAGACGCTGGAAGAAAATCAAGCGGCTATACTCACTTTCGCCCGCTCTCTGGGAGACAACACTGCGGCTTGCATGGACTCCTTAGACACAGCTTTCTCCCTCATCGAAGATCAGGAGAACCGCAGCAGGCGGAAAAATATTCGGTTGCGCGGCCTACCGGAATTGATCCCACACGAGGACTTGCCTGAGGCGGCAGCCGCCATCTTTGCCACCCTTTTGGGTAAGGAGAGTGCAGCGGACATTGAAATTGAGTTGCTCAGGCCGAAACCAAAGGATAATGAAAATCCTAGAGATGTCATCTGTGGCCTGCTAAAGTACACTGATACGGCGGCCTTGCTGAGGGCAGCTAGAGAGCAAAAAGATCTCACCTACGAGGGGGCCACGATCCTGATGTTCCAGGACTTGGCGCCAACGACGCTGAACAAAAGGAGAGCCCTCAGACCCCTTACAGACCACCTGCGACACATCAAGACACCATATAAGTGGTTGTTCCCCTTTGGTCTAACGTTTGCGGTCGGGGGCAGAAGGTGCACCATCCGTGTTCCAAGGGATCTAGCTGCGGCCTGGGAGCTACTCCAGACCACCCCATTGGACATCCCATCGTGGCTGCCTTCGGCGGAGACCGGGATTCCGTTACCAGAATTGCCAGGAGTACAGAGATGGTCCAAAGCCATGCCGAAAAAGAAGATGGGTCCCGGATTCAGAGACACATGAACTTTGCGGCCTAGGGGTTCGCCCCCGTTGTTTACCGGTTCGGCCCTGTGAGTACTATGCGAGGACTGAAGCGATTCCACACTTGCATTTTTAGCTCTGCAAGTATCACTTTGTTCTATATTTGCTGTAAATGATAAGGTTATGGGTGTTTAATCTGATACTCATACTTCTGTCATGCTCCGATTCTCCGGGTCACCATGTCATGTTACTAGAGTAATTACAAGTTTCTTATAATGGGTTATGTTACTCGAATACCTGAATGCACTGCACCAGGTTTTGCAGGATCTGCTGGATGCTTGGGATCTGTATACGATCTTTAGATCCCCCCCCACATGCTTTACATCAGGGGTACACTAGCGCAGTCCTGGTGTCAGCGCACAAACAGGGAGGACCGCATACTGACTGTATACTCCTTATTGGGATTTGTCAGATGTGTCCCCCCCAAGTTCTGTTACGTGGCCATGTTCCTAAGTTCTGCAAGGAATGTTGGCTGTGTTCAAGTTATATACAGTTCTAGATCTCTATTGCACAATATGTTGGGCTGCTGTTGGAGGGTTCACATATCCATGCGAGATGTCACTGATTAAATGTACATCCTTTAACGTAAGGGGGTTCAACACTCCACAAAAAAGATCACAGGTCATACGTTTGTTACGGAAATTTCGCACGGACATATGTTTCTTCCAAGAGTTGCACTTCAGATCCACGAATGTTCCCACTCTTCAGAAGGGATATTTTAATAATTGGTTCCTTAGCACCTTTGACAAGGCTAAAAGAGAGGTTGGTATTGCCATAGCCAAACGTATACCTTTTAAAATGACAGCCACTCAGTCAGATGCAGAGGGTAGATTTATTCTTGTGAAAGGGGTAATACTTAATAGGCACTCAACCTGTAACCCTGGCGAGCCTGTATAGCCCCAACAGGGGTCAGAAAGCCTGGATTTCTCAGACCTTGCAGGTGCTCAAGGCTTTTGCTGAGGGGATCTGCATTGTTGGCGGAGACCTTAATGTGGCCCTGAACCCCAGTATCGACACCTCAGACGGTTCCACTCAGCAAACACAGAAGACCTTGGGCTGTATTAATGCCCACATTGCAGATGCTAACCTAACTGATGCCTGGCGCTTAGTACATCCCACAGACAGGGACTATACCTTTTTCTCTGCCTCCCATAATGTTTATAAAAGATTAGATTATCTCTTGATCTCAAATTCCTGCATAGACATGGTGGATCAGGCAGTGATCGACCCTATCACAATTTCGGATCATGCTCCTGTCTCGATGGTTATACACATTTCCAGTTTACCCTCCCAGAGTAAACAATGGAGACTTAATGAAACCTTGCTAGATAGGAGGGAGGTAGTTGAAGCATTGTCACGGAGGCTGTCGTGGTTTTTTGAAGAGAACTTAACTCCGGATGTTCCCCAGACAACTGTGTGGGAAGCACACAAATCTGTTATGAGAGGAGAATTTATAGCCCTGGGTTGTAAAATTAAAAGGGAGAGACAGCAAACATTACATTCCCTACTCAAACAGATTGCAGAACTTGAAGCCATTCATAAGAGGTCTAAAGCCTTGAAGGCTCAGCAAGAGCTCCTCCTTCTGAGAACGAAACTGAAAGACCACCTAAATATATGCCATGCTAAAGCGTATCAGTATGCGCAGTTTCGGTTTTTCTCTCATGGGGATAGAGGTTCGAAGTTGATGTCAGCTCTTGTCAAGCAAAGGAAAGACTCTATGTATATTCCTAGCATAAAATCTTCAGACGGTAAATCATTACACAGAACGGCAGACATAGCTAAGGAATTCCAGAAATTTTATCAAGACCTATACGGGCTAGATAATGGTTCTAATCGCTCAGACCTAACTGCGGATTCTGTGATTGATGATTTTCTGTCTCATTTAAAACTGCCCCAACTTAGCAGAGAAGAGGGATCCTCACTGATTGCGCCGGTTACCGAGGAAGAAGTAGGGAAAGTCCTGAAGTCAATGCCCATGGGGAAATGCCCGGGACCGGACGGATTTCCAGTAGGGTACTACAAGAAATTTGCTGGTATTTTATGCTCACAACTCACGAATTGGTGTAATTCTCTCCTTACAGGTGGGCATCTTCCTACCCAATCTCTAGAAGCTACAGTGACTATTTTGCCTAAACCTGGAAAGGACCACACGCTCTGCGGGAGTTACAGGCCCATATCTCTCCTAAATGTAGATATAAAGATCTGGGCCAAAATCTTGGCCTCTCGCCTCAGCTCCTTTCTCCCTAAGTTGATTCACCCTGACCAAGCTGGTTTCGTACCAGGAAGAGAGGGGAACCATAACTCCTGCAGAGTCGTTACGGCCATCCAATGGGCAAAGAAGCAAGGTACACCCCTGACTTTTTTGAGTGTTGATGCGGAGAAGGCCTTCGACCGGGTAAACTGGAACTTCATGAGGAGGACATTGCAAAGGTTTGGTATCCCTGAACAATTTCAAAGGGCTATCATGACCCTGTACACCAATCCGAGTGCTAAAATTAGAGTAAATGGTACCCTATTGCCTTCCTTTCCCATTCATAATGGCACCCGACAGGGCTGCCCATTATCCCCTGCTCTATATATTTTAGTGATGGAGACCCTTCTCCAAGCCATTAGAGATCATCCTGGTATTAGGGGAGTTAGGGCCAAGAACGACACAATCAAATATATCAATGTCGCCTATGCAGATGACCTCTTGGTAATGGTCTCCAACCCGGTCGAGGCCTTCCCGCATCTCCTTTCCCTATTTGAACTATTTGGCAAAGTCTCTAATTATAAAGTGAATTACACCAAGTCTGAGGCCATGAACATTACAGCCCCGTCAAAAAGTGTGTCCTCCCTTAAAGCCACGACACCCTTTATCTGGCAGTCTTCCCACATTACATACCTGGGAATTAAAATCCCGTCTGATCTGAGGAACATTTTCCAGTTGAATTATATCCCTCTATTGTCCGATGTACAACACTTACTAGGCCCTCTCCGCATCCCATACACCTCCTGGATGGGGAGAAAGAATCTGCTGAAGGCCTTTGTGCTACCTAAAATACTTTATGTCATGCAGATGCTGCCTGTCTTCCTCCCCTCCTCATTTTTCACACAGATACGGAGATTGTTCTCTACTTATCTATGGGGGGGGGGGGGGGGGAGGGAGCTAGGATAGCGCACAGCAGACTGATTTTAAATGAAAACTCAGGGAGGGTTTGCATTGCCAGACGTACAGTTATATTATCGGGCAATCCACCTTAGACGGTGGATGCAACTCCACATCCCTAACTGCTCAACGTTGGGTACTGCCTTAGAGACACTCCAACTTTCTCAATTACAGAGAGCTGCATTGTGGGGTCTGACTACCACATCTCTGCATAGCCATACGCTGCTTAAGGGCACAAGTCTGGTAATTAAGCAACTTAATAAAGATCATGGTTTGTTAGGCAACCCCTCACTAGTCATGCCAGCAGATTTAGCCCCATACACTGTGAGACCTACATTAGCAAATACACCCCCAGCGTGGAGTACCCTTAGAGATTTCACCATCGAAGTTTATTTAGATGCTGCCTTAGGTAGATTACCAGCTGAGCACCCCCTACACCTGGCCATGCAATCCTGCAATTTCTTAGGCTTAGCTGATTTTAGGTCAGTCAGGAAGATTCTATTAGATAAACAGGCCCACAAACAGGAATGGACATGGTTTGAAAAAATTCTGTCTTCCAGCTCATCGCATAGTAGATTGATCTCTCTATTCTATCTCGGTTTAAATGTACCCCGCGCTAATGATGTCCCATTGTTTTTGAAAACCTGGGAGTCAGAATTAGGTAGGACCTTCTCTGAGACGGAAGTTCTCTGTCTATATGCACACTCACACGGCTTCTCCAGGTGTGTCAAGATACAGGAGCATTCCTTAAAGGTACTCACCCAATTGTATATGACACCAAAACAGTTGTTCCTCAGGGGTCTTACTTAGTTCTAGTGACCAGTGCTGGAGATGTAAGGCCGGAGAGGGCACTCTCTCACATATCTTCTGGTCCTGTCCTAAGATACAGCCTTTCTGGGCTGCGGTATCTAAATCTATTGATTCAATTACACATACGGTGATACCTTTGTCTCCTGAGTTGGTCCTACTATGGTTGCCCACTAAAGCTCTTTCCCCCTCTAGGAGTAGTTTAGCCACACAACTGATTCAAGCTGCGAGGTTGATAATTCCTCAGCGGTGGCTTAGTGCAGAACCCCCTACCTTTCTCCAATGGGTGAATAAGGTAGACCACATACAGCGTCTTGAGGAACTGGCTAGTTGGGAGTCTAGAACACATGAGAAACATGTCAAATGTGGAATCCTTGGTTACGTTATCGCCTGTCACCCACAGTGGTAGCTCAATAAAGGTCAATTGACCCTATCACCTTGTACTGCTTCACTTTACCTCCAACATCATGTTATCACATACTTCCATAGGACGTGCTTAGAGATCCATATTATGGTTAGGTTTGTTTTAGTGAAGCCGTTTGCCTCGCTGTTCACCATCAGGTTAAAATGGCCCCGTAGGCTAAGTGACAAATACACGTAAATATTTCTGTATGTTCAGGGTATGTCCTCACAATGATCCACAAGTGCCTATATTTGTGTATGTTACAGTGTATTATACATGCTTCACGTTGTGACTTTTGTCTGTTCGCAATCACTGTTCATACTGCTTGTACATGTCTGTGAAGATGTGCCTATCTTCCTTATCGTTGCTATTATCTGCACCTTTATGATTATGCATTATGTATGCACGGTCACTTTTGTAAGTGTTGTCTGCTTCTTTTCAATAAAAAGAAAATTGACAAAGAATATAACTACTATAATACTGCCTTCTATGTACAAGTATATACAGCCAGGTCTATAAATATTGGGACATTGACACAATTCTAACATTTTTGTCTCTATACACCACCACAATGGATTTGAAAGGAAACTAACAAGATGTGCATTACCTGCAGACTGTCAGCTTTAATTTGAGGGTATTTACATCCAAATCAGGTGAACGGTGCAGGAATTACAACAGTTTGCATATGTGTCTCTCACTTGTTAAGGGACCAAAAGTAATGGGACAGAATAATAATCATAAATCAAACTTTTACTTTTTAATACTTGGTTGCAAATCCTTTGCAGTCAATTACAGCCTGAAGTCTGGAACGCATAGTTTCATCCCTGGCGATGCTCTGCCAGGCCTCTACTACAACTGTCTTCAGTTCCTGCTTGTTCTTGGGGCATTTTCCCTTCAGTTTTGTCTTCAACAAGTGAAATGCAGCTCAATCGGATTCAGGTCAGGTGATTGACTTGGCCATTGCATAACATTCCACTTCTTTCCCTTAAAAAACTCTTTGGCTGCTTTTGTAGTATGCTTTGGGTCATTGTCCATCTGAACTGTGAAGCGCCGTCCAATGAGTTCTGAAGCAGTTGGCTGAATATGAGCAGATAATATTGCCCGAAACACTTCAGAATTCATCCTGCTGCTTTTGTCAGCAGTCACATCATCAATAAATACACGAGAACCAGTTCCATTGGCAGCCATACATGCCCACGCCATGACACTACCACCACCATGCTTCACTGATGAGGTGGTATACTTAAGATCATGAGCAGTTCCTTTCCTTCTCCATACTCTTCTCTTCCCATCACTCTGGTACAAGTTGATCTTGGTCTCATCTGTCCATAGGATGCTGTTCCAGAACTGTGAAGGCTTTTTTAAATTTGGCCTTCCTGTTTTTGAGGCTCACCAATGGTTTACATCTTGTGGTGAACCCTCTGTATTCACTCTGGTGAAGTCTTCTCTTGATTGTTGACTTTGACACACATACACCTACCTCCTGGAGAGTGTTCTTGATCTGGCCAACTGTTGTGAAGGGTGTTTTCTTCACCAGGGAAAGAATTCTTCGGTCATCCACCACAGTTGTTTTCCGTGGTCTTCCGGGTCTTTTGGTGTTGCTGAGCTCACCGGTGCGTTCCTTCTTTTTAAGAATGTTTCAAACAGTTGTTTTGGCCGCACCTAATGTTTTTGCTATCTCTCTGATGGGTTTGTTGTGTTTTTTCAGCCTAATGATGGCTTGCTTCACTGATAGTGACAGCTCTTTGGATCTCATCTTGAGAGTTGACAGCAACAGATTCCAAATGCAAATAGCAGACTGGAAATGAACTCTGGACCTTTTATCTCCTCATTGTAATTGGGATAATGAGGGAATAACACACACCTGGCCATGGAGCAGCTGAGAAGCCAATTGTCCCATTACTTTTGGTTCCTTAACAAGTGGGAGGCACAGATGAAAACTGTTGTAATTCTTACACCGTTCGCCTGATTTGGATGTAAATACCCTCAAATTTACCTGCTGACAGTCTGCAGGTAAAGCACATCTTGTTTGTTTCATTTCAAATCCATTGTGGTGGTGTATAGAGCCAAAAATGTTAGAATTGTGTTGATGTCCCAATATTTATGGACCTGACTAACTACTATATTACTGCTTCCCTATGTACAAGAATATAACTACTATAATACTGCCTCCTATGTACAAGAATATAACTACTATACTACTGCTCCTATGTACAAGAATATAACTACTATAATACTGCCTGCTATGTACAAGAATATAACTACTATAATACTGCTCCTATGTACAAGAATATAACTACTATAATACTGCCTCCTATGTACAAGAATATAACTACTATAATACTGCTCCTATGTACAAGAATATAACTACTATAATACTGCCTCCTATGTACAAGAATATAACTACTATAATACTGCTCCTATGTACAAGAATATAAATACTATAATACTGCTCCTATGTACAAGAATATAACTACTATAATACTGCCTCCTATGTACAAGAATATAACTACTATAATACTGCCTCCTATGTACAAGAATATAACTACTGTAATACTGCTCCTATGTACAAGAATATAACTACTATAATACTGCTGCTATGTACAAGAATATAACTACTATAATACTGCCTCCTATGTACAAGAATATAACTACTATAATACTGCCTGCTATGTACAAGAATATAACTACTATAATACTGCTCCTATGTACAAGAATATAACTACTATAATACTGCTCCTATGTACAAGAATATAACTACTTTAAGATATGGAATCCATGGAAGCTTTTTCGCGGCTTTGCTTGATCCTCCAAACTTATCGTCATTACTACAGTAATCCTACCCCCCCTCTCCTCCCTCCCTCCTTACATGTTACCCACCTACCGATCCATCAGTTTTCTTAGTGTTACCCTTGTCTTCGTGCAAATGTGATCCCCTGGGTCATCTATATGCTATATTAGGCACTCTCACCCAATCTCAGGTTCCTATTAAAATATATTTTAATTGTGGTTTCCAGCTACAGTGTATGTGAACCTACATATTGTGTGAAAATATGACTATCCTTGTACTACTTGTTAATGTTATGAGATTTTAGTACCTTTTGTAATACTTTTCTACTGCTTGAATAAAAAGAAAATTGGCAAAGAATATAACTACTTTAATACTAACTCCTACATACGTACAAGAATATAACTACTATAATACTGCTTTTCTGTGCAAAAATATAATTACTAGAGATGAGCGAATCGAAGCTGACGAAGTGTAATTCGATCCAAATTTTAAAAAAAATTCGATTTGCAACGAATGTAAATTTTCTCACTGTTTGTAGTAACGAATTGCATTTTTCCTAAAATGGCGGGTGCACGTGTGAGGACATGGAGAAAGGAAGTCTGGGAAGGCAGAATCACCCTGATTGACATGCATGCATGCAGCCAATCAGCAGCCAGCCAGCCCTGTGATGTCACAGCCCTAGAAATACGGCAGCCATCTTAGATTCAGACATTTTCCAGCGTTCTGAGTGCAGGGACAGACGTGAGAAGGCGCTAGGGGGAGCAATTGCAAAAACCTCATTGTGAAAAAAAACCCTGAAAAAACTATTTAAAAGTGCAGAGAAAGGATAGGGAGGAATCACTTCACAGCATCTTAGTGCAGGGAGAGACGTCAGAAGGCGCTAGGGACAGTGATAGACAAGCTATTTACAAGTGCAGAGAAAAGAAAAGGGAGGAATAATTTCACAGCATCTTAGTGCAGGGAGAGATGTCAGAAGGCGCTAGGGACAGTGCTAGAAAAGCGATTTACAAGTGCAGAAAAAGATTATTTGGGGATCCAAATAGCCATTTTACAGCTCTGTCATTCCAGCAATTTGTTCTTGTTATTGGGATGCAAGTGCTATGTTGAAAAGCCTTTAGTGGCCCATTTTAGTACAAAAGAAAAATATACACGCACTTCACTATTGCAGGTATTTGTGGCGAAAGCATTTAGTGGCCTATTTCATTACAGAAAAATATATATATGCATTTTACTTCTGTAGTTATATGTGGTGATAGCGTTTATTGGCCTATTTCAGTACAAAAAGAGAAATATATATGCAGTTCAGTTTTTCATTTATTTGCACTAAAAGCATTTACCGCCCTATTTCTGTGCAAAAAGAGAAATATATACGCAGTTCACATCTGCAGTTATATGTGGTGAAAGCATTAATTGGCCTATTTCTGTGCAAAAAGAAAAATATATACGCAGTTCACTTTTGCAGTAATTTTCACTAAAAGCGTTTACTGGCCTATTTCTGTGCAAAAAGAGAACTACAGTCCTGATCAAAAGTTTAAGACCACTTGAAAAATGTCAAAAAATGGCAAAAAATATTTAGCATGGCTGGATCTTAACAAGGTTGCAAGTAAAGCTTCAACATGCAACAAGAAGAAATGGGAGTGAGACAAAACATTTTTTGAGCATTCAATTTAATGAAAACAACGAATAAACTGAAACAGGCTGTTTTTCAGCTGATCAAAAGTTTAGGCATGGGTGGGTCATTATACTGTGTGAAGGGCCACTAGTAGTCATTATACTGTACAGGAGCAAGTGGGGGGGATCAATATACCGTGTAGGAGCCACAGGGGGATATTTAAATGTAAAAAAATGCCTCAATGGGGCCCACTGGGATTTATCGCCCAAGGGCCCACATGAACCTGGATTTGGCCCTGTTCGTCAGACACAACCCTTAGTTGGCATGGCCCGGGAGCAGGCCCTGTGCCCTCACCTGTCCTCAAACTGCCTCTGTCCTTTGCTGTACCCTCACCCAGAGAAGTATTGTATGCTGTGGGCTCAGCTCCACTATACAGTGAGGACGAGCAACTAGAGGACAGTCAGCAGCTACTGCCCAGCCAAGATCTGGAGGAGATGTCCGCTGCTTCCTCCGCTAGGTGGGCAAGTAGTGATGAGGAGAGTGGCGTGGGAGGTGGTGTTGCAAGCTGTCAGGCTCCTGACCCAGACACCATTGAGGAAGACATCAGTGACATGCAGACACTACTCGATGATGATGATAAAGCC
Organism: Bufo gargarizans; assembly: GCF_014858855.1. Taxonomy (NCBI): domain Eukaryota; kingdom Metazoa; phylum Chordata; class Amphibia; order Anura; family Bufonidae; genus Bufo; species Bufo gargarizans. The sequence goes on from NC_058088.1 coordinate 44,755,757, forward strand.
GATCGCACTTGGGAGCCGGGTGCAGAAGGGGCTTCATCATCATCAGGAGAAGAGGGTGGCAGCTTGCCTGTGAGGCAGCGTCTGATCCAGCAAGGTGGTAGCATGGTTAGGAATCAGCAGGGTGGCAGCAGTGGGAAGTCTGGAGCCAAACGTGCCCGGGGTAGACCACCTGCTTCGCAGCAGCCTACCTGCCCGGGAGGTAGAGGTGCAGGGGTTCACGGAGGCAGCGGCAGTAGCAGTCAGTCAGTGCAGACTGTTGGGGGTAAAATCATCTACTCGGCGGTGTGTCAGTTTTTTTGTCGAGCCGCCGGAGGTGGTTAACATGGCCATATGTAGAATATGTGGGCAGAAGGTGAAGCGTGGCCAGGGTGCCAATGTTGGCACCACGGCCCTGCGTCAACATATGCAGCGTCACCATAAAGTGGCCTAGGAGAACCGTGGCTCCAATGTGGTGGTCCAGCCTGCCGCAGCAACTGCTGCATCACCCAATGGCACGCACCCGGTTTCAGGCAGTCAATGCTCCACCACCTCAGCCCAAGGGAGCTGTCTGTCATTCCCATCTTCTGTTGGTCCAGATGCTCCTGCTCCTCCTACTCCTCGTCAGTCATTCCAGCAGCAATCGATCACCGAAGCGATTGCCAAGAGACAACAGTATGCGTGCACTCATCCAACGGCGCAGAAGCTGAATGTGCTCCTATCCAAGTTGCTGGTGCTGCAGTCCCTCCCTTTCCAAGTGGTGGACTCTGCACCTTTCAGAGCACTGATGGCTTGTGCCGAGCCGAGGTGGAGTGTCCCAAGCCGTGATTTCTTTGCGAAAAAGGCAGTACCAGCCCTGCACAAATATGAAGAACAGAAGGTGGGCAGTCCTTAAGCATGTCGGTGTCTGCCAAAGTACACGGCAGCGCCGACGTGTGGAGCTGTAACTACGGTCAGGGACAAAACATGTCCTTTAGGGCCCACTGGGTGAATGTGGTTCCTGCACAGCCACACCAGCAACTTGGCCAGGTCACGCCACTTCAGCCTCTACGCTGTCACGCCGTTGGTCCTGTGACAATGTCTGCCTCTGCCTCCTCATCCTCCACCGTGTCCTCAGCCTCCACTGCAGGGACAAGTCACAGTGCCCCTCCAGCATACCACATGTGCAGGGCACGTTGGTGTCACGCTGTTCTGCACCTGGTTTTCCTTGACGAACAGAGTCACACAGGGGAGGAACTGCTCCGTGTGATTCATCAAGAAATCAAATCCTGGCTTTCTCCGCGAAAACTGAGAATCAGAACTATGGTGACCGACAAAGGGAAGAACATGGTGTCGGCGCTGCGTCAAGGAAGGCTGAGCCATTCGCCCTGCATGGCACATGTGTTCAATCTGGTTGTCAAGCGGTTCCTGAAGTCTTCCACCCATTTGCAAGACATCCTAAAAATGGCCAGGAAACTTTGCATACACTTCAGCCACTCGTACACCGCCAAGCACACCCTCCTTGAGCTGAAGCGGCAGAAAGGTGTCCCCCAACATAGGCTGATATGTGACGTTTCCACCCGTTGGAATTCCACCCTCCATATGTTGGACCGACTGTATGAACAGAAAAAGGCCATTAACGATTGCTTGATGATCCAAGCGGATAGGAGTACTCCCCTGTGTAACTTTGATGTCAGCTAGTGGCAGCTTATGCGTGACACCTGCCGTTTGATTAGACCTTTTGAGGATGCCACGTGTTTTGTCAGTCGCCAGGAGTACGGGATGAATGACGTCATTCCACTGCTTCATGTCCTGGAACAGATGGTGGTAACAATGGCTGGTCAGGGGACAGGAGACGTGGCACCTAGATCACATGGCCACATGAGCCCTGTGGGGGCTGAACTGGAAAAGGGGGAGGAAGACATTGGAGCACAGGCAATGTATAGCGAAATGGGTGTTTTTTTTACTCATCTGACAGGAGAGGAGGAGCAGAAGCAGCCAGGGGAGCTACAGGGCGATGAGGAAGATGAGTCAGAGGACCCAGACACACCGTGGCAGTATGCAGTGGAGATGGAGGCAGGGAGTCCCTCCGAGTCACTTGCACAAATGGCCAGATGCATGCTCACTTGCTTGTATAGTGACAGCGAATTGTCCCCATTTGGCAGCGGGATGACTTTTGGCTCTCCACATTGTTGGACCCTCGCTACCGGTCCAAAATGGGGGCCTTTTTTACACCCACTGAGAGGGAGGACAAACTGAACTACTACAGAAACATCCTATGTAGTCAGTTGGCCACTGCCTATCTGCACCATCGTCCATCCTCTCGTAGGTCTGACCAGGGGGGCCCTCTGCACTCACGTTCCACTGCCATGGCTGCTGGGGAGGGGTGGGGTGGCAGGAGCAGTACCAGCTCTATCAGCAGCAGCAGCCTGAGTCTACAGTCGCTCATGAGTAGCTTTCTTCACCCACATAGTGAAAAAACTACTCCCCAGCAGCAGCAGGTAGACCTTGAGCAGGACCTGAACCAGCAGGTGGTGGCATACTTGTACAGCACCCTGCCAATCCACACTGAAGATCTACTGGACTACTGGGCAGCGGATTTGTGGCCACAACTAGCAGATTTTGCCCTGGAAAAGCTGTCCTGCCCGGCCAGTAGCGTGGCATCAGATTGGGTGTTTTTAGTGTGGTCGGGGCCATAGTAACCCCAAGGAGAACGCGCCTGTCCACCCTAAATGTGAAGAGACTGACCTTTGTCAACATGAATCCGGCGTGGATCAGCCAGGATTTCCACCCACCAAAACCTGATGCATCAGACTAGATCATCCATGGTGCCACACCAACACTTTGACAAAAGAGACCTGTTTCTTCTGCCTACCTGCCTCAGCTACTATTCTGATGCTGCCATCCGCCTGATGCCACACACCTGATGCCAAGTGCTCCTTCTTTCTCCCACCTTCGTGAGCGGGTACTGGTATTGCCACCCACCGCCCCACTCTGTCACCGGGTCACTTTCAGGTCTCCTGATGCTGCTACTGCCGCCATCTCCACACTATGTCACCTTGCCACTCTGTGGTCTTCTAATGCTGCTGCGCTGCCATCTCCACACTATGTCACCTTGCTACTCTGTGGTATCCTTATGCTGCTGACATCTCCACACTGTCACCTTGCCACTCTGTGGTCTAAATGCTGCTGCCATCTCCACACTATGTCATCTTGCCACTCTGTGGTCTCCTGATGTTGCTGCTGCTGCCATCTCCACACTATGTCACCTTGCCACTCTGTGGTCTTCTGATGCTGCGGCTGCTGCCATCCTCACACTATGTCACCTTGCCACTCCGTGGTCTCCTGATGCTGATGCCATCTCCACACTATGTCACCTTGCCACTCGGTGGTATCCTGATGCTGTCATCTCCACACTATGTCACCATGCCACTCTGTGGTCTCCTGATGCTGCTGCTGCCATCTCCACACTATGTCACCTTGCAACTTTGTGGTCTCCTGAGGCTAATGCTGCTACCATCTCTACACTATGTCACCTTGCCACTCTGTGGTCTCCTGATGTTGCTGCCATCTCCACAGTATGTCACCTTGCCACTCTGTGGTCTCCTGATGCTGCTGCTGCCATCTCCACACTATGTTACCTTGCCACTTTGTGGTCTCCTGATGCTGCTGTTGCCATCTCCACACTATGTTACCTTGCCACTTTGTGGTCTCCTGATGCTGATGCCATCTCCACACTATCTCACCTTGCCACTTTGTGGTCTCCTGATGCTGATGCTGCTGCCATGTCCACACTATGTCACCTTGCCACTCTGTGGTATCCTGATGCTGATTTCACCGTAATTATTAATAGATATTCACAATTACATCTCCAATAATTCCAGATCACAGTATATATAGGAATGCTAAAAAATATATAGGAATGCTAAAAAAAAATAACAAACCAACTTTATTCTGTTATTTACTTAAAATGGGGGACACTACCCAAGGATAAGTTATTATCCAATATTACACCAAGGAGCTATCACAGTATTATTTAACTATGAAGCTGAATACATGTGTGTGAACATAACCACATTCACTCCAGTATCTGTTACTGAGCATAACCCATGGCAACTGCTCAAAACACACTGTGTATCTGTGATATTTAGCTCTGCTGCCATCTCCACACTATGTCACCTTGCCACTCTGTGGTCTCCTGATTCTGATGCTGCTGCCATCTCCACACTATGTCACCTTGCCACTCTGTGGTCTCCTGATGCTGCTGACATCTCCACACTATGTCACCTTGCCACTCTGTGGTATCCTGATGCTGCCATCTCCACACTATATCACCTTCCCACTCTGTGGTCTCCTGATGCTGCCATCTTCACACTATGTCACCTTGCCACTTTATGGTCTCCTGATGCTGCTGCCATATCCACACTATGTCACCTTGCCACTCTGTGGTCTTATGATACTGCTGCCATCTCCACACTATGTCACCTTGCCACTCTGTGGTCTGCTGCTGATGCTGCTGTCATCTCCACACTATGTCACCTTGCCACTCTGTGATATCCTCCTGATGCTGCTTCTGTCACCACCTCCAGACTCTGTCATTGTGCCACTCGGTGGCCTCCTCATACTGCTGCCAACTCCTGACTCTGTCATTGTTCCACTCGGTGGCCTTCTCCTGATGCTGCTGCTGCCGCCAACACCAGACTCTGTCATTGTGCCACTTGGTGGCATTCTCCTGATGCTGCCAACTCCAGTCTCGGTCATTGTGCCACTCGGTGGCCTACTCCTAATGCTGCCAACTCCAGACTCGGTAATTGTGCTACTCATTGGCCTTCTCCTGATGCTGCCGCCGCCAACTCCAGACTCGGTCATTATGCCACTCGTTGGCCTTCTCCTGACGCTACTGCTGCTGCCGCCAACTCCACACTCGGTGGCCATCTCATGCTGTTGCCACATCCACACTCTGTCATTGTGCCGCTCTGTGGCCTACTGAATCTGCCGCCACCTCTAGACTCTGTCATTGTGCCGCTCTGTGGTCTCCTCATGCTGCTGCCACCTCCACACTCTGTAATTGTGCCACTCTATGGTCTCCTCATGCTGCTGCCACATCCACACTCTGTTATTGTGCCACTTTGTGGTCTCCTTATGCTGCTGCCACCTCCACACTTTGTAATTGTGCCACTCTATGGTCTCGTCATGCTGCTGCCACATCCACACTCTGTCATTGTGCCGCTCTGTTGTCTCCTCATGCTACTGCCGCATCCACACTGTCATTGTGCCACTCTGTAGCCTCCTCATGCTGCTCCCACCTCACCACTATGTCATAGGGTCACTCTGAGGAATTCTCGTGCTGTTCCCACCCTCCCCACTTTATGAATGGGCCACTATTTTGCCTTTCAGCCTGGCTGACATCATCATTTATTTGACCTTTCTTCTGATCTGTCAGAAGGAAGGAAAAATTAGACAGATCCTGTCTGTGTAGCAGCTGTAAGGCCTGCATGGTCCCATCATAATTGGCTTATGATTTGGTAGCCAAAAGCAGGAGTGGGTACAAAACACAGAAGACATGCAAATATTCCATTCACGTGTCATCTCTGTTTTAGATCCACTCCTGTTTTTTTGGGCATTAGCAATACTGAGGGATTACTGAGCAAATGCTGAGTGGATGCTTCACAGACAGGATCTGTTTTTTGTGGGTTATTGTTCTGACGGATCAGAGGAAGGGCAAAATAATCAGTGACATCAACACAAACTTACTGCTGACACCCTCTCCTGTCGGGGGGCTCTACTTGTATAAGTGTTTAATGGAACAGGCTCTGTAGACATCTATGTGGAATCAGCTGACGAGGGTGTAAAAGAATTGCGCTTCTTCTTGGCGCTTAGGGTACTTTCACACTAGCGTTTTTATTTTCCGGTGCTGAGTTCGGTCCTAGGGGCTCAAATCCGGAAAAGAACTGATCAGTTTTAGGCCGAATGCACACGGCCGTGTCCCGCGGCCGAGAGCGGTCCGTGGTAACACGGCCTGGATTCCTGTTCAGAGCAGGAGCGCACGGCGTCATTGGTTGCTATGACGCCGTGCGCTTCATGCCTCCGCTGCTGTACAGTAATACACTATATTACTGTACAGCAGCGGAGGCATGAAGCGCACGGCGTCATAGCAACCAATGACGTCGTGCGCTCCGCTCTGAACAGGAATCCAGGCCGTGTTACCACGGACCGCTCTTGGCAGCGGAACACGGCCGTGTGCATTCAGCCTTATCCCCATGTATTCTGAATCGAAAGCAAGCCATTCAGGATGCATCAGGATGTCTTCAGTTCAGTCTTTTTTACTGATCAGGCTTTTCAGAAAACCGTAGCATGTTGTATTTTTACCTCCGGCCAAAAATCCGGAACACTTTAACTGAACGCCAGCATTTTTCCCATTAACTTGCATTAATTCCGGATCCGGCGTCTAAGTAACGGCTGCCACACGGCCATTTTTAGCATCAATGAAAGTCTATGGGGCTATTCCCTTTGGCCGTTATTTTAACGGCCAGTGAATAGCGTCTGTCCAAAAATAGGACATGTCCTATTTTTGGACGTTTTCACGGTCAGACGGACAAATTGAAATCAATGGAACCGTTGACAGGAATGCACCCGTCTAACGGCTGTTAAAAATGGGTACACTTTACCCAGGAGGGGTTAAAAAAAAGAAAAAGCTCACCTCATCCACTTGCTCGCGGTGCAGCAGTCTCTTCTCTCTTCATTGAGCAGGACTTGCCTAAGGACCTGCGATATGCGTGGTGACGTAACCACGTGGGACGTTATCATCAGTGGTGGGCCATTATGAGGGCATTATTTAAACCATGGGGGAAATTATTTAAGATGGGGCCCTACATTGGGGGCATTATTAAAGCGGGGACAGAAAAAAAAATATTCCTACACTATGGAGGACATTATTTAAGATGGGGGACTACATTGGGGGCATTATTAAAGCTGGGGGCGGTAAAAAAAATAATAATCATACACTATGGGGGACATTATTTTACCAGGGGGCCTACAAGGGGGACATTATTAAAGCTGGGAACAGTAAAAAAGCTCGGGGCACTATAAAAAAAATTATTTACACCTTGGAAGACATTATTTTAGCTGGGGCCGTAATAAGTAGTCAGGGATGAGCAATACAAGGGAAGTTAGGGCGGCTGAATCCGTGAGCAGCCTGTACGGAAAAAATCCTCCGGTGCACATGCGCAGTATGCCTGCGTTCCACCGGCCGGCGAGGTGAAACGCACAGAGTAGGTTTTGCGTTCCACTGGCTGTATACAGCCCTGATCAAAGCTGAGTAAGAGGAGCAGAGATAAAAGCTAATAGGTAGATGGATAATAGGGAGATAAAGGAGGGCAGGTAAGAGATATAGAGTGAATAATGAATGAAAAGAGCAAATGGAATTAAATAAAATAAAATATAGATTGAAACAATGGAAAAATAGAAATAAAATAAAAGTAAAAATTAGGATAAGTGTAGAATTATGTAAGTAAAATAGAATAATGTAAGTAGAATAGGAGGGTAGGTGAGTAGAACAAAGAATATAAACAGATAAATCGAGAAGAAAGAGAGAAACACTGCGTCTTTCTCACCTTTTCTTTCCCATCACTGCGGCATAGGTAAGTACTACAAATCTAATTTGGCGGTGAATGTGGTGTTGTAGGTGGAGGCAGCAATGGAGGAGGAACAGGTAGCCAACAATGTTTTCATTTATTTTTTATTCGGGTAGGTAGCCCCCAAAATATTGGGACAAATAAAAAAAAAAGAAAACAAAGAATCATTGCACTTGACTTGAGTACAAGAAAGTATGTTTGATGGTGGTATAAATGTCTATTCTGCACTAGGTACAGACAAGTCTGCTTCATTTTATTGAATGTGAGCTTGTCCACGTTGGCTGTGGACAGGCGGCTGCGTCTGTCTGTAATGACGCCCCCTGCCGTGCTAAATACACGTTCAGAGAGTACACTGGCTGCAGGGCAGGGCAGCACCTCCAAGGCATAAAGGGCAAGCTCTGGCCATGTGGACAATTTGGAGACCCAGAAGTTGAATGGGGCCGAACCATCAGTCAGTACATGTAGTCATGTGCACAGATACTGTTCCACCATGTTGTTCAAATGCTGCCTCCTGCTAAGACGCTCCATATCAGCAGTTGGGGCTGGTTGTTGCGGCGAGGTGACAAAGCTTTTCCACATGTCAGCCTTGCTAACCCTGCCTTCTGAGGTGCTGGCGCTGACACAGCTGCGTTAGCGACCTCTTCCTCCTCCCCTGCCTTCGCCTTGGGATTCCACTTGTCCCCCGGCGTCAGTCAGGAATGCTCTCAGGAGTGCGTCTACCAGCGTGCGCCTGTAGTCGCGCATCTTCCGATCACGCTCCAGTGAGGGAATTAAGGACGGCACATTGTCTTTGTAACGGGGATCCAGCAGGGTGACCACCCAGTAGTCCGCACACGTAAAATGTGGGCAACTCTGCAGTCGTTGCGCAGGCACAGCAGCATGTAGTCGCTCATGTGTGCCAGGCTGCCCAGAGGTAAGGACAAGCTGTCCTCTGTGGGAAGCGTATCGTCTGCGTCCTCCGTATCCCCCCAGCCACACACCAGTGATGGGTCCGAGCTGCATTGGATACCACCCCGCTGTGACCATGCTTCATCCTCCTCCATCTCCTCCTCATTCTCCTCATCCTCGTCCTCCAGTAGTGGGCCCTGGCTGGCCACATTTGTACCTGGCCTCTGCTGTTGCAAAAATCCTCTTTCTGAGCCACTTCTAAAAGACTGGCCTGAAAGTGTTAGAGATGACCCCTCTTCCTCCTCCTCGTCCTGCGCCACATCCTCTTCCATCATCGCCCTAAGTATTTTCTCAAGGACACAAGAAAGTGGTATTGTAACGCTGATAATGGCGTCATCGCCACTGGCCATGTTGGTGGAGTACTCGAAACAGCGCAACAGGGCACACAGGTCTCGCATGGAGGCCCAGTCATTGGTGGTGAAGTGGTGCTGTTCCGCAGAGCGACTCACCCATGCGTGCTGCAGCTGAAACTCCACTATGGCCTGCTGCTGCTCGCACAGTCTGTCCAGCATGTGCAAGGTGGAGTTCCACCTGGTGGGCACGTCGCATATGAGGCTGTGAGCGGAAAGGCCGAAGTTGTAGAGCAGACAGTGCAGTGTCCCAGGGGGTCAGTAGTGTGTGCTGGGCTTTGTAGTGCAGATTGACCACTAACCTGGGATCCACTGTCGTCTTCAATTGGGGCAAACACTGGAACAGGCAGGTAGTTAAAGAGTTCGTGACGCCAGTGTCAATTAAACGGTGACACGCCGTGTAAAGTATGGTGGAAAAATGAAGCAAGCACAGGATAGCCAACAAAAACTGGAACTTTTACTGAATATCAGTCAGGATAATACACGGACACTGGTAGTGCACAGTTCCATAAAAGACGGTTGGTTTTAGAAGAATACAGATGGTTCTTGACATTACAGAAAGGCCGGTCTTAGCGATGAATTATACAGAGTGTTAATTACAGGAGATGCAGTACAGGCGGCTTGCACACTATTCCTGACTGGTCCCGCTATATGTGAATTTCCTCCAAGGTCTAATGCCCTTTATCTGGCGTACCCTTGAAGCTGTCCTTATCTAGTACCTCCTCTGTTATCTTGAGTACCTCTCGCTTTATCTGATCGGCCTCTGTGGTAATCTGTGTCTTGGCTTGTGGCTCGCTTATGCTGCTTCAGCTGAACGGATGATGACTCAGGAGGGGAACCTTTTCCTTGGATCCGGAACCCGGTTACAGGGCCTTTACTACCCTCTCCTAGCCGGCAGGCTTCAGGCCTGCTTTGCTCTCACAGGCCCATAGCCTTGCTTTCTCTCAGACACAGGATCATTTCTGACCTCTGCTTCCCACTGTCTGTCTCCTCTCCCTGCTACTACTTCCTGACTGGGCCTTATATAACCTAGGGTTCCCTAGCTCCCTCTAGTGACTCAGAGCTGGAACTACACCCTAGCCGGCCTGCAATGCACGTTTCACAGTAACAGGAAATACATAGCATGACATTATAGATATTCTTACCAACCTCTCCTTAAAGGGGGAACGACAATACCCAAGTGACCCTTCTGTAGTGACGGGGTATTACTCTCCCGTACACTACATACCCCGTTGCTTTAAGCTGAGTACGACCTCGTACTCCATCAGGGCCCGCCCAACTGGAATCATGACCTGAAATAGAGGAAGACACATGCATACATACATATATGTCAATTACACTCTTATCAGACCCAATTGGAAATGGCGAAGTCTGGTGACAAGGGGCGTCGTTCTCTTTTTCACAGGATAGTGAGTGGAACGGGGGCGCTGACCTGGCACAGCGGATGTTGAAAGAACCAGGATAGTCCATGACAATAAATAAGTCCATAATAAATTAACCTCTCAGAGGCTTGCACATAGGAAGTCCATCTCTGGGCACATATACTTGAATAAGAAAACCGGTTATTAAATACTGTCAGCAGCACATGTATAAAATGACAATACAGGACTCTGACAATACCAGGGCCTTGTTATCCTGGCAAGTCCTGCTTACCCTTTAAAATAGTGCTGACATAAAAATGTCTTTTCAACCTGAAATGGGGGTAAAAGGGGTAAAATTTGTGCAACAACTTCAAGGCACAACCGGGAATTCAGCAGCAAAACCGGATGTCCCAAACAAAAACACAGGCAGATGGAAGCCTTGGTACACAGTGGCACATTCTTCAACTAGGATGCCACCGGCCGTGGGTAACTGGCAGCGAGCTTCACCAGCTCTGCCAAACTGGAGGGACAAACGGCCATTAAGGAGAGGAACAAGAGGGCAAAAGTACTCACAGCCGGGTATCGTGCTCTTCCTCAGACGATGAGTCTACATATGGCACCTGCAACAGTTGCTCCGGCAAGGACGGCCACATTTGAAATCCATCTCCTCTCATTATTTTCAGAGGAGGAGGTTTGTCCTTTACGGCCTCCCTCTCGGCCTCCGTCCTCGGGAATGGGAACCACTGTATGCCTCCTGCGATACCGAGGTCCGCCACCCAATACACCTTTTTCTTCAGGGCCTCTAGTTCGGCCTTGGAACAAGTGGTCGGATCCACCGGGGGTTCAGGGGGTCCGGCCGCTGGGGGAGCACTGGCAGCTGCTGCTTGACTCTGGGCCTCGGCTCTCTCCTCGGCTCTCCGGTAACTATCCTGCCGCTCCTGCTCTTCCTGTCGTTTCACTGCAGCCGGAGGGGGATACCGCTCCTCCAGGCCCTGCAGCACGATCGGCTCCCAGAAGACATCTGTATTGAGGTATGCCTGATTTTGCAGATGGGTGGTCCTGCCCTTGTCCACATGCGCTCTCTCTATCGCAACTGGCTCTGACCTTTCTTTCGCCGAGTCCCAGTTCTCAGCCGGCGCCTTCGGGCGAGTCACTGCGGTGGCGTAGGGGCCTCTTAAGCTCTCAGCAGGAGTGTACTCCACGATTTCCCCCATGGTGAGATTGTGGAGATGTTCTGGGAGGTAATGCCTTTTCACAGATCGCCGGTTGACATAAAAGTCCCGGCCAGTCCCCAGCTCCTGGATAAATCCATAGCCCTTGTCCTTGTCGAAGGACACCACTATCCCTCGGCGCCTTTCAAGCTGGGGCTTACCCGGGAAGGAGTCTCCCTGGATCGACTTGGCCATCTCCTCGAAGCGCTTCTTCCGGCTGGTATTCTTTGCTGCTACCGCGGCTTTCAGCTCTTCCATGATAGCCGGCCACTCTGCATGCCGGCGGCGGATCGGTGGGGACTCGGGCCGGATAATACTCAGATCCATGGCCTGGGCTCCGGAATTGACCGTCCAGCCTAAAGGATCCCACGGGCCCAGCTCCGGAAAGTCCGGTGGAGTGTCGCCCCACGCGCACGTGGTCTCATCATCACTCTCAGCAGCGCACGCCATTTCCTCTCTTTCTGATTGCTGCATCGCTTCTGCCTCCTCCCACGCACTGGGCCAGTCTATTTCCATCGGAGCCCCGCCTTCCAGGCGTAATTCTTCAAAGTACTCAGCCGCCTCGCCACTCCTCCAGGTGGGCGGCGCTCCAGGGCAGTCATCCCCTCCTTCTTCTTGGAAGGTTTCGGCGCCAAATATTCGCGCCACTGCACATCCTGATGGCGCAGTAAAAAGCCTCATGGCGCCGGCGGCCATTTTAACTGTCGGGAAGCCGCAATTCACTGCCAGCAAGCAGGATAATGAGAAATCCAGCAAAACACAGTCCACAAATACGATTTCTTTCTCTGGGGGTAGCGCAACACAGTACAGCGTCTCTGATTCCTCCCAGGCGTAATTGTAATCCACAAGTTAGGAATAAAGGTTACTGTCTTTGTAAAACGGTAGTGGAATGATTAAAGCACACAGTTCACACTTCTCTGCACTTCAGAAGTATGCGTATCCTGTTCGTGACGCCAAAAAGAGCGATGCAGTGTCCCAGGGGGTCAGTAGTGTGTGCTGGGCTTTGTAGTGCAGATTGACCACTAACCTGGGATCCACTGTCGTCTTCAATTGGGGCAAACACTGGAACAGGCAGGTAGTTAAAGAGTTCGTGACGCCAGTGTCAATTAAACGGTGACACGCCGTGTAAAGTATGGTGGAAAAATGAAGCAAGCACAGGATAGCCAACAAAAACTGGAACTTTTACTGAATATCAGTCAGGATAATACACGGACACTGGTAGTGCACAGTTCCATAAAAGACGGTTGGTTTTAGAAGAATACAGATGGTTCTTGACATTACAGAAAGGCCGGTCTTAGCGATGAATTATACAGAGTGTTAATTACAGGAGATGCGGTACAGGCGGCTTGCACACTATTCCTGACTGGTCCCGCTATATGTGAATTTCCTCCAAGGTCTAATGCCCTTTATCTGGCGTACCCTTGAAGCTGTCCTTATCTAGTACCTCCTCTGTTATCTTGAGTACCTCTCGCTTTATCTGATCGGCCTCTGTGGTAATCTGTGTCTTGGCTTGTGGCTCGCTTATGCTGCTTCAGCTGAACGGATGGTGACTCAGGAGGGGAACCTTTTCCTTGGATCCGGAACCCGGTTACAGGGCCTTTACTACCCTCTCCTAGCCGGCAGGCTTCAGGCCTGCTTTGCTCTCACAGGCCCATAGCCTTGCTTTCTCTCAGACACAGGATCATTTCTGACCTCTGCTTCCCACTGTCTGTCTCCTCTCCCTGCTACTACTTCCTGACTGGGCCTTATATAACCTAGGGTTCCCTAGCTCCCTCTAGTGACTCAGAGCTGGAACTACACCCTAGCCGGCCTGCAATGCACGTTTCACAGTAACAGGAAATACATAGCATGACATTATAGATATTCTTACCAACCTCTCCTTAAAGGGGGAACGACAATACCCAAGTGACCCTTCTGTAGTGACGGGGTATTACTCTCCCGTACACTACAACAGCAGCTCTGACATGTCGGGGTAGTTGTGAATGAATTTCTGCACCACCAAATTCAGCACATGCGCCAGGCAAGGGATGTGCGTCAAACCGGCTAGTCCCAGAGCTGCAACGAGATTTCGCCCATTATCACACACCACCAGGCCGGGCTTGAGGCTCACCGGCAGCAACCACTCGTCGGTCTGTTGTTCTATACCCCGCCATAACTCCTGCGCGGTGTGGGGCCTGTCCCCCAAACACATCAGTTTTAGAACGGCCTGCTGACGTTTACCCCTGGCTGTGCTGAAGTTGGTGGTGAAGGTCTGTTGCTGACCAGATGAGGAGGTGGTAATAGAGGAGGAGGAAGCCGAGTAGGAGGAGGTGGCAACAGGAGGCAAAGAATGATGCCCTGAGATGCTTGGCGGCGGAAGGACGTGCGCCAAACAGCTCTCCGCCTGGGGCCCAGCCGCCACTACATTTACCCAGTGTGCAGTTAGGAAGATATAGGGTCCCTGGCCGCGCTTACTGGTCCACGTATCTGTGGTTAGGTGGACCTTGCCACAGATGGCGTTGCGCAGTGCACACTTGATTTTATCGGATACTTGGTTGTGCAGGGAGGGCACGGCTCTCCTGGAGAAGTAGTGGCGGCTGCTCTGCTTTTGCACCCTGCTCCCGCTTTTGCTACGCTGTTGGATCGGTCTCACCACTGCCTCTTCCTCCGAACTCTGAAAGTCAGTGGCATGACCTTTATTCCATGTGGGGTCTAGGACCTCATCGTCCCCTGCATCGTCTTCCACCCAGTCTTGATCCCTGACCTCCTGTTCAGTCTGCACACTGCAGAAAGACGCAGCAGTTGGCACCTGTGTTTCGTCATCATCAGAGACGTGCTGAGGTGGTATTCCCATGTCCTCATCAGGAAACATAAGTGGTTGTGCGTCAGTGCATTCTATGTCTTCCACCCCTGGGGAAGGGCTAGGTGGATGCCCTTGGGAAACCCTGCCAGCAGAGTCTTCAAACAGCATAAGAGACTGCTGCATAACTTGAGGCTCAGACAGGTTCCCCGATATGCACGGGAGTGATGTGACAGACTGATGGGCTTGGTTTTCAGGCGCCACCTGTGCGCTTTCTGCAGAAGACTGGGTGGGAGATAATGTGAACGTGCTGGATCTACTGTCGACCACCCAATTGACTAGCGCCTGTACTTGCTTAGGCCTTACCATCCTTAGAACGGCATTAGGCCCGACCAAATATCGCTGTAGATTCTGGCGGCTACTGGGATCTGAGGTAGTAGGTTCAGTAGGACGTGTAGCTGTGGCAGAACGGCCTATCCCTGCACCAGAGGCTCCACCAACACCACCACCACGACCATGACCACGTCCCTTAATAGATGTTTGCCTCATAGTTAGCGTTCACAAAGCAAAGTAAAAAGTGGTTAAGTATGTCAAAAATTATTAACCGCCAATATAAACCCTGATGTAGGGTATTGCACTCTACTTTTTTTTTTTTTACTCTATATGACAGTGGTATTTGTGGCTTAAATGTAACACTCACTTATGCACCTCTTATCCCAGATGTGCAGTATATCAGAGGGTTTTTTCACCCCAGTAACCAAAAAGCCGTATTTCTGTCCTAAATGTGACAGTCACTTATACACGTGTAATCCCAGATGTGCAGTATATTAGAGGGTTTTTCACCCTAACCAAAATGCTGTATTTCTGTCCTAAATGTGACAGTCACTTATGCACGTTTAATCACAGATGTGCAGTATATCAGAGGGTTTTTTCACCCCAGTAAGAGAAAAGCTGTATTTCTGTCCTAAATGTGACAGTCACTTATGCTTGTCTAATCCCAGATGTGCAGTACATTAGAGGGGTTTTTCACCCTAACCAAAAAGCTGTATTTCGGTCCTAAATGTAACAGTCACTTATGCTTGTCTAATCCCAGATGTGCAGTATATTAGAGGGTTTTTTCACCCCAGTATGCCAAAGCTGTATTTCTGGACTTGCAGATACCCTATGCTGATGCACTATCGTTGCATAAAATGGCTGCCAATCAGGTATTGATATTGATGAAATGAAGAAAAAAAAGTTCGTTTTCAGCAGTAGTTGGCTCAGGGCAGGCTTAAAAAAATTGTGCACTGCACCCACAAAACACTTTTTCTGAGTACATAAACCAGTTCTTGATAAGATCGCTCCCTGATCTCTCCCTCACAGCAGCTGGAGCTTCTCCCTACACTAATCCAAGCAGAGTGACGGGTGGCGCTAAGTGACTCCAGCTTAAATAGAGGCTGGGTCACATGCTGCAGTTGGCCAATCACAGCCATGCCAATAGTAGGCATGGCTGTGATGGCCTTTTGGGGCAAGTAGTATGACGCTTGTTGATTGGCTGCTTTACAGCCTTTCAAAAGCGCCATAAAAACCGAACCCAAACTTTTTTTTCTTAAATGTTCGGGTTCAGGTCTGGGTGCCGAAAAACCTAAAGTTCGGTACGAACCCGAACTTTACAGTTCGGGTACGCTCAACTATAGTCATCACCTAATAACGTGCATATTTATTCTATAAACTGTTATGTTTAAGTGTAATAACCTGGTCCACCAGCAGATGGCGGCAACAACATTGGCAGTATTAGCTTCCCTGGAGAGGAATATTTTGCTTCCTCCCAGCCCTTTGTAGCTAGAGGGTGGAGTTTAGTTAGTTAGAAGTCAATGAGTCTCTAGCCTTTGAAGCCGAAATGGAGGCGCAGCGCCGCAAGGCTGATCAACAACAGTTGGAGAATCTGAATATTTCCGCTGCTAAAGAGGAACCCAGCACTCAGAAACCAGTCATGGTGATGGGAAGACCAGCTGGCTTGTCGGTGTCTTCCGACGAGTGGGACTCGGGAAGCCCTCTGGATACGGACGTATCGTCATCATCCGATCCCTATAAATAAGGAGCTGTACCATACTAAATTGACTTTGGGAGCCACGGTGTGGACTGCATCTGAGAGGTGAGGGCCAGTTGGTATTGTTTTAAGTGTTTTTTTATTAAAGGTTGCCCTGTTTCACAATCATCCTCTGACCACATGCAGTAAGGGCTCCCCCCAACTACAAATACCTCTAAGTTGCGCTCACCTACCTTTATGTCCCCCCCCCCCCCTTTCAAGTTATTTGGGAGCCTGTTGCTAATGGTTCTCATGACCTGTGCTGCTACATTATTACCCATGTGGATTACAAATGACTTTACTACCCATGTAGATTACAAATGACTATATACCTTGTGGATTACAACTAATAACATTGTTCCCATGGATTACAACTATTTCTCTTGGATTACAAACATTTTTTATTGCACTTAAAGTGACAGTGTAATACACTTTATCTTCAGAAACAGAAGAAAGAGACTCTAAAGTGATTTCTTTGCACTACTCTTTATTGCACTATCAATTTGCATTATTAAAAATGTGCCTTTTATATTTGCACTAACCGTTTTACATTTTCAGCCACGTTTAAGGCTACTTTCACACTAGCGTTCGATCGGATCCGTTCTGAACGGATCCGATCATAATAATGCAGACGGAGGCTCCGTTCAGTACGGATCCGTCTGCATTATTTTAGCATAAAAACAGCTAAGTGTGAAAATAGCCTCGTACGGATCCGTCCA
Organism: Bufo gargarizans; assembly: GCF_014858855.1. Classification (NCBI taxonomy): domain Eukaryota; kingdom Metazoa; phylum Chordata; class Amphibia; order Anura; family Bufonidae; genus Bufo; species Bufo gargarizans. The sequence continues at coordinate 44,772,782 of NC_058088.1, forward strand.
GACTTTCAATGTAAAGTCAATGGGGGACGGATCCGCCTGAAGATTGAGCCATATTGTGGCATCTTCAAAGCGGATCCGTCCCATTGACTTACATTGTAAGTCTGGACGGATCCGCACGGATCCGCACGCCTCCGCACGGCCAGGCGGACACCCGAACGCTGCAAGCAGCGTTCAGCTGTCCGCCTGTCCGTGCGGAGGCGAGCGGAGCGGAGGCTGAACGCCGCCAGACTGATGCAGTCTGAGTGGATCCGCTCCATTCAGACTGCATCAGGGCTGGACGGCTGCGTTCGGGTCCGCTGGTGAGCTCCTTCAAACGGAGCTCACGAGCGGACCAGCGAACGCTAGTGTGAAAGTAGCCTAAGAAATGTGCCTATTGTATGCATTCTTTTACAGGTGCCTCAATATGTTTTATTATGCACTTATTGTACAACTTATGCATCTTACCATCTTTAGCCATGTGGTTAGCACCTTACTTTGTTGCTCACAATGGACTGCCTCTGAGTTTGTCTGGTACGTTCCAAGCACTAACTATATTTTATTGCTCTATAATGTTTGCCTCTGAGTACAATGTGAACTAATGGTTCTAAACCAAGTGGTATTGTGCTATGTTAAGCTAGTACATGTAGAACTAATGGTTATAGACCAAGTGGTTATGTTCCAAGCAAACTTAACACCATTAAGGGTGATCGGCTGCTATTATCTATGGAGTTGTAAGAGAAAATGTTCCTCCTTCTAAAGTACTAAAATATGGGAGAATACTGGTCAGTTCTCCATGTCCTGAGGCCTTGCGCACCGCCTTATGGAAAACTATTTGCTACCTGCTTTTAATCATCAAGGTGACAATGCGTAAAGCATAATTAGACCTTGTTGTCAGATTTGACCCCAGATAATGCCACTCTTCCATCTGGGGGCGTTTTCATTGCATAGTGGTGGGTCAATGGCGTAAAGTCACCCCTGCGCTTTCTTTGGTGTTCATGGCCAGAATGTTCCAAAGTTAGTCTGTAATGATCACTTAGTGCACACCTGTTTGGTTCTCTGGTTATACCTAAGAGGGAGACTGTTCTCTTACACCTTACTCATTCGGGCAGAGAGACCTGTTAGTAGCTGTTGCTAAACCTTATGTCATTTCTATGCAGCATGTTATTTAGTATTGATATTCTTAGAGCATATATATATATATATATATATATATATATATTTACCTCTACCCGGAGCACAAGTCGAGGGCGACTTGCCTTTAAGTAAGGGGGGATATATATTGACCCAGAGTGCCATTACCACTTCTTTTGACACCTGCTACTATTTCCTATGTGCTAATATATAATATCTAATGTATTTCATGCCATCACCTAATAACCTGCATATTTATTCCTTAAACTGTTATGTTCAAGTCTAATAACATGGTCCACCAGCAGATGGCGACAACAAAATTGGCAGTATTAGCTTCCCTGGAGAAGAATCTTTTGCTTCCTCCCAGCCTTTTGTAGCTAGAGGGTGGAGTTTAGTTAGTTAGAAGTCAGTGAGTCTCTAGCCACCCTCATGAGGGAGAGGTTCTGTGCTGGCTAGCAGAGCGCTGCCTGCTCTGCTAGGCCCAGAGGCCCTGCCTCTGAAGTCTACATGGTTGCTTGTCCCCTCCTGGGCTTGCATTGCCTCCTTCCAAGCTGATCCAAAGCTTGAGGTGCTCTAAAGACAGGACAAGAAGTTCCTAGGATTATAAGTAAGAGACAGGCTATAGACTACAGCTAACTTAAGTTCTAGCAGAAGAGAAAGAGTTTCCTAATTATCCAGACAAGCATAGCAGAGCTGAGAGAGCTACAGCATAGCAGAGCTGAGATTTTTGCAGAGAAGTATTTGCCTGCCAAAGTTAAGCCAATACCTGCTGATGACCAAGATATTGTTTGGAAGCTGTTTGGATTACCAATTTATGCCAAGTAAAAGCAACTGTTCAACGTTACTACAAAGTCTGGACTCATCACGTCTGGGGTCCACGGATATCCAGGTAGGAACACCGTGACACGTATAGATAAGTCTACAGAGACTGTAGACCACCCTGCACCACTCTGGCAATCCTACCTCTGTATACCAACATTACCATCTACAAAGGGAGCCTTGAGCTTCCGCTGCTTAACCGCAGCTGGCGTCACGTTTACTTCCTCTATAAGAGGGATATATTTTGTAGAAACCTACTAAGGGGCAAGGGATGCCCCAGGCGTGGCCCTTTAGTGAGATGTTGCACATGGCATGGTACAGGACCGGACCAGGGCATGGCATAGTACAGAACAGCCTGAATTAACAGAACTGACCACACAGCATACAAACAGACCAAGACGCCCCCCCCCCCCCAGAACCACAGCTCACAGGACTGTATAGCTGTTTAATGAGGCACCTGGAAAGCCACACCCAGGCACAGCAGACAGGGGAGTTAACCCCATCACAACCGAAACTCATAACAGCAGGATACTGAACTGGGCGTTGCCCCTGGCAACCGGCACAACACAGACAAACAGAAGCATCACAGGAAAACAACCCTCCCGTGACACCGCAGAGATGGAGAGAGTAACCATACGCAGACGGTTCACAACAGACCCCGCAGCCAGCACGCATCCCCTAGCAACCAGCCTACACAGGATTTCGGCCTACAGCCAGTACGCAAGGGCGCATGCAGCCAGCCTACTCGGAAAAGGTTGCCGTGAACTGCAATGTGACAAAGATTTTGGTTTTCTTTAAATTTCTTTAAATTTGTAATCATAATAATCAAAAATGTAAAAAAAAAACTCCTTAAAATCAGGAACATGTTGTCACTAGAGTTGAGCGAACACCTGGATGTTCGGGTTCGAGAAGTTCGGCCGAACTTCCCGGAAATGTTCGGGTTCGGGATCCGAACCCGATCCGAACTTCGTCCCGAACCCGAACCCCATTGAAGTCAATGGGGACCCGAACTTTTCGGCACTAAAACGGCTGTAAAACAGCCCAGGAAAGGGCTAGAGGGCTGCAAAAGGCAGCAACATGTAGGTAAATCCCCTGCAAACAAATGTGGATAGGGAAATGAATTAAAATAAAAATTAAATAAATAAAAATTAACCAAAATCAATTGGAGAGAGGTCCCATAGCAGAGATTCTGGCTTCCCGTCACCCACCACTGGAACAGTCCATTCTCAGATATTTAGGCCCCGGAACCCAGGCAGAGGAGAGAGGTCCCGTAACAGAGAATCTGGCTTCAAGTCAGCAGAGAATCAGTCTGCATGTCATAGCAGAGAATCAGGCTTCACGTCAGCCACCACTGCAACAGTCCATTGGCATATATTTAGGCCCAGCACACAGGCAGAGGAGAGAGGTCCCGTAACAGACAATCTGGCTTCATGTCAGCAGAGAATCAGTCTGCATGTCATAGCAGAGAATGAGGCTTCACGTCAGCCACCACTGCAACAGTCCATTGGCATATATTTAGGCCCAGCACCCAGGCAGAGGAGAGAGGTCCCGTAACAGACAATCTGGCTTCATGTCAGCAGAGAATTAGTCTGCATGTCATAGCAGAGAATCAGGCTTCACGTCAGCCACCACTGCAACAGTCCATTGGCATATATTTAGGCCCAGCACCCAGGCAGAGGAGAGAGGTCCCGTAACAGACAATCTGGCTTCATGTCAGCAGAGAATTAGTCTGCATGTCATAGCAGAGAATGAGGCTTCTCGTCAGCCACCACTGCAACAGTCCATTGGCATATATTTAGGCCCAGCACCCAGGCAGAGGAGAGAGGTCCCGTAACAGACAATCTGGCTTCATGTCAGCAGAGAATTAGTCTGCATGTCATAGCAGAGAATGAGGCTTCACGTCAGCCACCACTGCAACAGTCCATTGGCATATATTTAGGCCCAGCACCCAGGCAGAGGAGAGAGGTCCCGTAACAGACAATCTGGCTTCATGTCAGCAGAGAATCAGTCTTCATATCATAGCAGAGAATCAGGCTTCACGTCACCCACCACTGTAAGAGTCCATTTTCATAAATTTAGGCCCAGCACCCAGGCAGAGGAGAGAGGTCCCGTAACAGACAATCTGGCTTCATGTCAGCAGGGAATTAGTCTGCATGTCATAGCAGAGAATGAGGCTTCACGTCAGCCACCACTGCAACAGTCCATTGGCATATATTTAGGCCCAGCACACAGGCAGAGGAGAGAGGTCCCGTAACAGACAAGTTGGCTTCATGTCAGCAGAGAATCAGTCTGCATGTCATAGCAGAGAATGAGGCTTCACGTCAGCCACCACTGCAACAGTCCATTGGCATATATTTAGGCCCAGCACACAGGCAGAGGAGAGAGGTCCCGTAACAGACAATCTGGCTTCATGTCAGCAGAGAATTAGTCTGCATGTCATAGCAGAGAATGAGGCTTCACGTCAGCCACCACTGCAACAGTCCATTGGCATATATTTAGGCCCAGCACCCAGGCAGAGGAGAGAGGTCCCGTAACAGACAATCTGGCTTCATGTCAGCAGAGAATTAGTCTGCATGTCATAGCAGAGAATGAGGCTTCACGTCAGCCACCACTGCAACAGTCCATTGGCATATATTTAGGCCCAGCACCCAGGCAGAGGAGAGAGGTCCCGTAACAGACAATCTGGCTTCATGTCAGTAGATAATCAGTCTGCATGTCATAGCAGAGAATCAGGCTTCACGTCACCCAACATTGGAACAGTCCATTGGCATATATTTAGGCCCCGGCACCCAGACAGATGAGAGGTTCATTCAACTTTGGGTAGCCTCGCAATATAATGGTAAAATGAAAAAAAAAATAGAATTGAATGAGGAAGTGCCCTGGAGTCCAATAATATATGGTTAAGGGGAGGTAGTTAATGTCTAATCTGGACAAGGGACGGACAGATCCTGTGGGATCCATGCCTGGTTCATTTTTATGAACGTCAGCTTGTCCACATTGGCTGTAGACAGGCGGCTGCGTTTGTCTGTAATGACGCCCCCTGCCGTGCTGAATACACGTTCAGACAAAACGCTGGCCGCCGGGCAGGCCAGCACCTCCAAGGCATAAAAGGCTAGCTCTGGCCACGTGGACAATTTAGAGACCCAGAAGTTGAATGGGGCCGAACCATCAGTCAGTACGTGGAGGGGTGTGCACATGTACTGTTCCACCATGTTAGTGAAATGTTGCCTCCTGCTAACACGTTGCGTATCAGGTGGTGGTGCAGTTAGCTGTGGCGTGCTGACAAAAGTTTTCCACATCTCTGCCATGCTAACCCTGCCCTCAAAGGAGCTGGCATTGACACAGCTGCCTTGGCGACCTCTTGCTCCTCCTCTGCCTTGACCTTGGGCTTCCACTTGTTCCCCTGTGACATTTGGGAATGCTCTCAGTAGCGCGTCTACCAACGTGCGCTTGTACTCGCGCATCTTCCTATCACGCTCCAGTGCAGGAAGTAAGGTGGGCACATTGTCTTTGTAGCGTGGATCCAGCAGGGTGGCAACCCAGTAGTCCGCACAGGTTAAAATGTGGGCAACTCTGCTGTCGTTGCGCAGGCACTGCAGCATGTAGTCGCTCATGTGTGCCAGGCTGCCCAGGGGTAAGGACAAGCTGTCCTCTGTGGGAGGCGTATCGTCATCGTCCTGCCTTTCCCCCCAGCCACGCACCAGTGATGGACCCGAGCTGCGTTGGGTGCCACCCCGCTGTGACCATGCTTCATCCTCATCCTCCTCCACCTCCTCCTCATCCTCGTCCTCGTCCTCCTCGTCCTCCAGTAGTGGGCCCTGTCTGGCCACATTTGTACCTGGCCTCTGCTGTTGCCAAAAACGTCCCTCTGAGTCACTTCGAAGAGACTGGCCTGAAAGTGCTAAAAATGACCCCTCTTCCTCCTCCTCCTCCTCCTGGGCCACCTCCTCTTGCATCATCGCCCTAAGTGTTTTCTCAAGGAGACATAGAAGTGGTATTGTAACGCTGATAACGGCGTCATCGCCACTGGCCATGTTGGTGGAGTACTCGAAACAGCGCAACAGGGCACACAGGTCTCGCATGGAGGCCCAGTCATTGGTGGTGAAGTGGTGCTGTTCTGTAGTGCGACTGACCCGTGCGTGCTGCAGCTGAAACTCCACTATGGCCTGCTGCTGCTCGCACAGTCTGTCCAGCATGTGCAAGGTGGAGTTCCACCTGGTGGGAACGTCGCATATGAGGCGATGAGCGGGAAGGCCGAAGTTACGCTGTAGCGCAGACAGGCGAGCAGCAGCAGGATGTGAACGCCGGAAGCGCGAACAGACGGCCCGCACTTTATGCAGCAGCTCTGACATGTCGGGGTAGTTGTGAATGAACTTCTGCACCACCAAATTCAGCACATGCGCCAAGCAAGGGATGTGCGTCAAATTGGCTAGTCCCAGAGCTGCAACGAGATTTCGCCCATTATCACACACCACCAGGCCGGGCTTGAGGCTCACCGGCAGCAACCACTCGTCGGTCTGTTGTTCTATACCCCGCCACAACTCCTGTGCGGTGTGGGGCCTGTCCCCCAAACATATGAGTTTCAGAATGGCCTGCTGACGTTTACCCCGGGCTGTGCTGAAGTTGGTGGTGAAGGTGTGTGGCTGACTGGATGAGCAGGTGGAAGAAGAGGAGGAGGAAGCCGAGAAGGAGGAGGTGGCAACAGGAGGCAAAGAATGTTGCCCTGCGATCCTTGGCGGCGGAAGGACGTGCGCCAAACAGCTCTCCGCCTGGGGCCCAGCTGCCACTACATTTACCCAGTGTGCAGTTAGGGAGATATAGCGTCCCTGGCCGTGCTTTCTGGTCCACGTATCTGTGGTTAGGTGGACCTTGCTACAGATGGCGTTGCGCAGTGCACACTTGATTTTATCGGATACTTGGTTGTGCAGGGAAGGCACGGCTCTCTTGGAGAACTAGTGGCGGCTGGGAACAACATACTGTGGGACAGCAAGCGACATGAGCTGTTTGAAGCTGTCTGTGTCCACCAGCCTAAATGACAGCATTTCATAGGCCAGTAGTTTAGAAATGCTGGCATTCAGGGCCAGGGATCGAGGGTGGCTAGGTGGGAATTTATGCTTTCTCTCAAATGTTTGTGAGATGGAGAGCTGAACGCTGGCGTGTGACATGGTTGAGACGCTTGGTGACGGAGGTGGTGGTGGTGGTGTTGGTGGTACATCCCCTGTTTGCTGGGCGGCAGGTGCCAACGTTCCTCCAGAGGCGGAGGAAGAGGCCGAGGCGGCAGCAGCAGAAGAGGCCGAGGCGGCAGCAGCAGAAGAGGTAGCAGGGGGAGCCTGAGTGACTTCCTTGGTTTTAAGGTGTTTACTCCACTGCAGTTCATGCTTTGCATGCAGGTGCCTGGTCATGCAGGTTGTGCTCAGGTTCAGAACGTTAATGCCTCGCTTCAGGCTCTGATGGCACAGCGTGCAAACCACTCGGGTCTTGTCGTCAGCACATTGTTTGAAGAAGTGCCATGCCAGGGAACTCCTTGAAGCTGCCTTTGGGGTGCTCGGTCCCAGATGGCGGCGGTCAGTAGCAGGCGGAGTCTCTTGGCGGCGGGTGTTCTGCTTTTGCCCACTGCTCCCTCTTTTGCTACGCTGTTGGCTCGGTCTCACCACTGCCTCTTCCTCGGAACTGTGAAAGTCAGTGGCACGACCTTCATTCCATGTGGGGTCTAGGACCTCATCGTCCCCTGCATCGTCTTCCACCCAGTCTTGATCCCTGACCTCCTGTTCAGTCTGCACACTGCAGAAAGACGCAGCAGTTGGCACCTGTGTTTCGTCATCATCAGAGACATGCTGAGGTGGTATTCCCATGTCCTCATCATCAGGAAACATAAGTGGTTGTGCGTCATTGCATTCTATGTCTTTCACCGCTGGGGAAGGGCTAGGTGGATGCCCTTGGGAAACCCTGCCAGCGGAGTCTTCAAACAGCATAAGAGACTGCTGCATAACTTGAGGCTGAGACAGTTTCCCTGGTATGCATGGGGGTGATGTGACAGACTGATGGGGTTGGTTTTCAGGCGCCATCTGTGCGCTTTCTGCAGAAGACTGGGTGGGAGATAATGTGAACGTGCTGGATCCACTGTCGGCCACCCAATTGACTAATGCCTGTACCTGCTCAGGCCTTACCATCCTTAGAACGGCATTGGGCCCCACCATATATCGCTGTAAATTCTGGCGGCTACTGGGACCTGAGGTAGTTGGTACACTAGGACATGTGGATGTGGCAGAACGGCCACGTCCTCTCCCAGCACCAGAGGGTCCACTAACACCACCACGACCATGTCCGCGTCCCTTACTAGATGTTTTCCTCATTGTTATCGTTCACCACAACAACAAAAATATTATTTGGCCCAATGTATTGTATTCAAATTCAGCGGGATATAAATTTGAGGCCTAGTATTTAGGCGCTGGGTGATAGGTATGGGTTTAGTGACAGAATTAGACTTGGAAATGCACAGTAGCGGGTGTGTGAAGTTATTCTGAATGACCCTATGTGCACCTTGAATATTATATACCCTTTTAGGGATAGATTTCAAATAGCTCTGATATAGCAGAAACCACTAAATTATGAAATTGCTAAATTGGGAATTGTATTTCAACCCTGAACAAAAAAAGTGCTTTGACGGACACTAAATAACTTTCCCAGCCACAACAGGACAGCGGTAACGAGAGATTTAGCGGGATATAAATTTGAGGCCTAGTATTTATGCGCTGGGTGACCGGTATGGATTTAGTGACAGAATTAAACTGGGATATGGCCAAAAAATAACCACACTATTGCTGGTTAAATGCACTTGGTGACAGGCGCAGCTTGCCCCTGATTTAGTATATGGCCAAAAAATAAACAGACTATTGCTGGTTAAATGCACTTGGTGTGATAGCTTCACCCTGATGTAGGCTTTAGCCAAAAAACAACCACACCATTGAGGGTTAAATGCACTTGGTCGCAGCTTGTGCTGGCGCACCACAAGACACAAAATGGCCGCCGATCACCCCAGAAAAATGTGACTGACAAACGGTCTGGGCAGCCTAAAAACAGTGAGCAATTGAGGATCAGCAGCTCAATGATCCACAGCTGCAGATCGATCAGTTAATCAAGTCCTTTGGAGGAGTTAATCACTGCCTAATCTCGCCCTACTGTCGCAGCCGCAACCTCTCCCTACGCTAATCAGAGCAGAGTGACGGGCGGCGCTATGTGACTCCAGCTTAAATAGAGGCTGGGTCACATGGTGCTCTGGCCATTCACAGCCATGCCAATAGTAGGCATGGCTGTGATGGCCTCTTGGGGCAAGTAGTATGACGCTTGTTGATTGGCTGCTTTGCAGCCTTTCAAAAAGCGCCAAGAAAGCGTCACAAAAGCGCCAAGAAAGCGACGAACACCGAACCCGAACCCGGACTTTTACGAAAATGTCCGGGTTCGGGTCCGTGTCACGGACACCCCAAAATTCGGTACGAACCCGAACTATACAGTTCGAGTTCGCTCATCCCTAGTTGTCACTTCTTCTTTGGAACTCAGTGACATAACACTGGATGGTTAATTACCACACTCTTAGAAGCTGCAACTCTAAGTGGTCCATGATGCACAGTACAGACCAAAAGTTTGGACACACCTTCTCATTGAAAGAGTTTTCTTTATTTTCATGATTATGTAAATTATAGATTCACACTGAAGGCATCAAAACTATGACTTAACACATGTGGAATTATATACGTAACAAAAAAGTGTGAAACAACTGAAAATATGTCATATTCTAGGTTCTTCAAAGTAGCCACCTTTTGCTTTGATTACTGCTTTGCACACTCTTGGCATTCTCTTGATGAGCTTCAAGAGGTAGTCACCTGAAATGGTTTTCACTTCACAGATGTGCCCTGTCAGGTTTAATAAGTGGGATTTCTTGCCTTATAAATGGGGTTGGGACCATCAGTTGCGTTGTGGAGAAGTCAGGTGGATACACAGCTGAAAGTCCTACTGAATAGACTGTTAGAATTTGTATTATGGCAAGAAAAAAGCAGCTAAGTAAAGAAAAACGAGTGGCCATCATTACTTTAAGAAATGAAGGTCAGTCAGTCCGAAAAATTGGGAAAACGTTGAAAGTGTCCACAAGTGCAGTCACAAAAACCATCAAACGCTACAAAGAAACTGTCTCACATGCGGACCGCCCCAGGAAAGGAAGACCAAGAGTCACCTCTGCTGCGGAGGATAAGTTCATCCGAGTCACCAGCCTCAGAAATCGCAGGTTAACAGCAGCTCAGATTAGAGACCAGGTCAATGCCACACAGAGTTCTAGCAGCAGACACATCTCTAGAACAACTGTTAAGAGGAGACTGTGTGAATCAGGTCTTCATGGTAGAATATCTGCTAGGAAACCACTGCTAAGGACAGGCAACAAGCAGAAGAGACTTGTTTGGGCTAAAGAACACAAGGAATGGACATTAGACCAGTGGAAATCTGTGCTTTGGTCTGATGAGTCCAAATTTGAGATCTTTGGTTCCAACCACCGTGTCTTTGTGCGACGCAGAAAAGGTGAACGGATGGACTCTACATACCTGGTTCCCACCGTGAAGCATAGAGGAGGAGGTGTGATGGTGTGGGGGTGCTTTGCTGGTGACACTGTTGGGGATTTATTCAAAATTGAAGGCATACTGAACCAGCATGGCTACCACAGCATCTTGCAGCGGCATGCTATTCCATCCGGTTTGCGTTTAGTTGGGCAATCATTTATTTTTCAACAGGACAATGACCCCAAACACACCTCCAGGCTGTGTAAGGGCTATTTGACCATGAAGGAGAGTGATGGGGTGCTGCGCCAGATGACCTGGCCTGCACAGTCACCGGACCTGAACCCAATCGAGATGGTTTGGGGTGAGCTGGACCGCAGAGTGAAGGCAAAAGGGCCAACAAGTGCTAAGCATCTCTGGGAACTCCTTCAAGACTGTTTGAAGACCATTTCAGGTGACAACCTCTTGAAACTCATCAAGAAAATGCCAAGAGTGTGCAAAGCAGTAATCAAAGCAAAAGGTGGCTACTTTGAAAAACTTAGAATATGACATATTTTCAGTTGTTTCACACTTTCTTGTTATGTATATAATTCCACATGTGTTAATTCATAGTTTTGATGCCTTCAGTGTGAATCTACAATTTTCATAGTCATGAAGATAAAGAAAACTCTTTGAATGAGAAGGTGTGTCCAAACTTTTGGTCTGTACTGTATGTCTGTGTCATGGAAATTGTTTGTTGCATTCTTCCAAGTAAAGGAAGACTTGACTGAGACTACTGTCTGTCAGTCTGTCTGGATGTAAATATGAAGACTGAAGGAGCAACATTATCCTCCAGGCCAATCACATTTCATGGAATCCCTAGTCTATTGCTGGAGGAATGGCTAGAGACTTTCATCCCAGCATGCATGATGAGAACCCAGATCAACCTTATAGATGGTGCTGGAGGAAGCAATTGATCTGTAATGGTCCCAATGGCCCAACAAACATAGCTGGTGTGATAAAAAGACAAAAGGATCAAAGCTTGTGTGGGGTCTATGGAAGGATTGGTGAAAGAGAAGTGTGGGTGAAGTTGAAGTTGTGCCCCAGAAATCAAACCCAGAAGAAACGTCATGTCTAGTTATTGGACAGCAAGCTAGAGAAAGAGGTGGGCTGGGTAGAAGAAGGTGTTTGGAGTGTGGTCAACAAGGACATCTTGCTTGGGACTGCCCTTGCCAACCCAAGACCTTGAACAACAGGAAGATAGACTACACTGGCCAGGGGTGGAGAGGCAGACCTGTTAGAAGCAAAGGATTTGGTGAGAAAATGACCTGCTATAGTGGAGCTGTCCATTCTAATGGACTCCATGTCAACCATGACCAAGTCAGTCTTTGAAACCCAGTTTGCCCTTCCCCAATGTGGTAGCGATGCAAGTGGGCATTTCAGTATTCAGAGTTGAGCACGTAAGGAGTAGTGGTGTTGGAGTGTGCAATATGATTCTTAAGATGAATGTTTTACGAGTAGTGATGAGCGGCATGGGCAATATTTGAATTTGCGATATTTTGCAAATATTTTTTAAAATATTCGTCATATATTCGCGAATTCGAGATTTTTTTTGATTGAGAAAATCGACAATGTAATATTCGCGTAATACATTTTCCAAGCTGCTAGAAGTTTCCTGAGACTGGAGAAAATGGTTGGCACAGCAGAACATTAAAAATGGCTTTATATGCAGATAGAGTGCTCCAATATATTTGCGATTGCGCTGATTGACACTAATGATCCGAATATTTTGGCGCAATATGTGACACTTCATATTTTAGCAGGTCTGACTACATATTACTGATTGGTGCTCTATGTATTGTTGTGACATCACAGCACTATGTCTGTAGCATGTATGTATGGACAGCAGAGAAACAGTAGTTCCTATCACACTACCTAACACCCTGCACTGGAGCCTATCAGCTACACTATATCAGGATATAACCTACACTGACTATCTCCCACTAATATTCTGTATAATATATATAAAAGCTATCTAACTATCTATCTAATGTAAAGCATAGAGCACAGCAATGACACTGCTGTCTCTTTCATAACTGCAATAAACTTTAGAAAATGACTGCTGGGGAGTTTCTTATATAGTAAGGGGGAGGCAACTTTCCTATTGGTTGCTAGGGATGTTGCTAATCTCTGACAAAGAGATTGCAGCCTTCTCATTGGCCCACAAGCAAGAAGGGAGGTTACTGATGAAAAAAATCTAGAATATTCGTTTTTTTACGAATATTTAGAACTATATTCTACATCTTCGCGAATTCTCAAGGTTGCGATATTTGCGATTAATATTCGCGATACGAATATTCAAGCCCAACACTGATGGTAGGGACCCAGAGCCAACATCCCACTTCTCCATGGTTCTCCAAACTAGCTGCTGTTTTAACAACCGGTTCGGGAGAACTATGAAGATCTGAGCCAATTAGGTTCCTGGCTTGGTGTTCAAACCCAGATCTAGATGAGGAATGCTTAGTGGGTATCAGTTGCCTGTGATTTCATTGTATCCTGGCTCCTGTGCTTTGCGGCACTTGTTACCACTGCATCTGGACTCATGATAATCTAAAACTGTGTCTTGTTTTCTAGATTAACATCTTATCTGCCAATTTAGTTTATATTGATTCTCCTGGTCCTCTGACTGGTTTGTTATCTGCATTAACCTCTTGTCTGCTGATTGAGCTTCTACTGATTCTTGTTTCTCTTGTGGCATTTTTCTGGATTGACCCCTCATCTGCTGATCTTGTACTCTCTCTCTCTCCTGGTTCTGACCCTGCTTGTCTTCTACTCTTTTCACAACGGTTATTCTGGTAGGTCTGATTCTAGCAAGATTGCACCAGTTTTCTGCTCTCTTTCTCTGCAGGCGTAACCTGGGTCCCTAGTAACCAAGTCTGCGGCATGCTATATTGAAGACCCTAGGGGTAGCTTAGCTTCCTACCAATCTGAGTGGTTAAGAAAGACTGGTAGCAGTTTCTGAGTTTACTAACTGTGGTTCTGGACCATAGTTTTTCTGACACATGGCTTGATATTGAAGGCCCAAAAACACAGTCAATGTGAGTACCTGGATAAAAAGGATTCACAGTAGCAAGCTGGTCTGCAGCAAACAGAGATAAAGGGCATCTGGTATATGAAGGGAAACTATAGCCACCAGCTATTACAGAATTTGGCTACTATGGGACACAATAAATTATGAGTAGTGTTGAGCGCGAATATTCGAATCGCGAATTTTTTTCGCGAATATCGGCACTTCGCTAATTCGCGAATATTTCGAATATAGTGCTATAAATTCGCAATTTCGAATTTTCGTTTTTTTTTTTTTTTTTTAATTGTTATATTTTTTCCTTTCCCACTTCCCTAAAGTTGTTCTTACCTGTCCTTTGGATTCCTGGCTTCCTGGCTGCTCCAGTCAGTGCCCGTTGCCGCTTCTGCCGCCTTCCGTGCTCATGGAGCGTCCCCATCTCCATGGGAACGTCTCCATATACTAGAATGTACTGTCGGATTTGAGAATTACGTTGAAATCGCAATTGCGATTAATATAACACGAAATAATCGCATTTGCGATTTCAACGTAATTCTCAAATCCGACAGTACATTCTAGTATATGGAGACGTTCCCATGAGCATGGAATATAGCATTACTAAGTTAAAATCGCAAATGCGATTATTTCGTGTTATATTAATCGCATTTGCGATTTTTTTTTTTTTTTTTTTTTTTTTTTTTTTACTATGGTTGGCTGCAATGGTAGAATTAGCGAATATGACGAATATATTCGTTATATTCCACAAAACGAATATACGAATATATTCGTTATATTCCACAAAACGAAGATAACGAAGTATTCTGCATCTCAGTTATATCTACCTATTCATCAACTTCGCTAATTCTAGCAATCATATAGGACAGTTTACTATAGAGACAGATAAGTATAATTCGCTATGCGATTATATTACTTTGCTTTTTTATATAAATAGATTATAATAATTATCAGGTATTATAATTATTCTATTTATATAAAAAAAAAAGCAGTCATATAATCGCATAGCGAATTATACTTATCTGTCTCTATAGTAAACTGTCCTATATGATTGCTAGAATTAGCGAAGTTGATGAATAGGTAGATATAACTGAGATGCAGAATACTTCGTTATCTTCGTTTTGTGGAATATGACGAATACATTCGTATATTCGTTTTGTGGAATATAACGAATATATTCGTCATATTCGCTAATTCTACCATTGAAGCCAACCATAGTAAAAAAAAAAAAAAAAAAAAAATCGCAAATGCGATTAATATAACACGAAATAATCGCATTTGCGATTTTTACTTAATGCTATATTCCAGGGATCAGCAACCTCCGGCACTCCAGCTGTTGTCAAACTACGACTCCCAGCATGCTCCATTCACTTCTTTGGGAGTCCTGAGAACAGCCATGGAGGTGTGCATGCTGGGAGTTGTAGTTGCACCACAGCTGGAGTGCCGAAGGTTGCTGATCCCTGCTATATGCCATGCTCATGGAGCGTCCCCATCACCATGGTAACGTCTCCATATACTAGAATGTACTGTCGGATTTGAGAATTACGTTGAAATCGCAAATGCGATTATTTCGTGTTATATTAATCGCATTTGCGATTTCAATAGGAGAGTAGCCTTTAAGTTTAAAAAAAAAAAAAACGCGATAACTAGCATAATGACGAATATTCGATTTCGACGAATATAAAACGAATATTCTATCGAATATTCGCGAATTTCGTCGAAATCGAATATGGCACCTGCCGCTCATCACTAATTATGAGAAGGCACTAACATTATGAGAGCATCACTATGAGATACTATAAACTGTAAACACTATATGCATGCCATTGGTCTTACACTTTTCCTGCTGTTTACTGCATTCTTCCCAAAAGTGTTAACTGTATCTACAGTCGTGGCCAAAAGTTTTAGGAATGACACAAATATTAGTTTTCACAAAGTTTGCTGCTAAACTGCTTTTAGATCTTTGTTTCAGTTGTTTCTGTGATGTAGTGAAATATAATTACACGCACTTCATACGTTTCAAAGGCTTTTATCGACAATTACATGACATTTATGCAAAGAGTTAGTATTTGCAGTGTTGGCCCTTCTTTTTCAGGACCTCTGCAATTCGACTGGGCATGCTCTCAATCAACTTCTGGGCCAAGTCCTGACTGATAACAACCCATTGTTTCATAATCACTTCTTGGAGTTTGTCAGAATTAGTGGGTTTTTGTTTGTCCACCCGCCTCTTGAGGATTGACTACAAGTTCTCAATGGGATTAAGATCTGGGGAGTTTCCAGGCCATGGACCCAAAATGTCAACGTTTTGGTCCCCGAACCACTTAGTTATCACTTTTGCCTTATGGCACGGTGCTCCATCGTGCTGGAAAATGCATTGTTCTTCACCAAACTGTTGTTGGATTGTTGGAAGAAGTTGCTGTTGGAGGGTGTTTTGGTACCATTCTTTATTCATGGCTGTGTTTTTGGGCAACATTGTGAGTGAGCCCACTCCCTTGGATGAGAAGCAATCCCACACATGAATGGTCTCAGGATGCTTTACTGTTGGCATGACACAGGACTGATGGTAGTGCTCACCTTTTCTTCTCCAGACAAGCCTTTTTCCTGATGCCCCAAACAATCGGAAAGAGACTTCATTGGAGAATATGACTTTGCCCCAGTCCTCAGCAGTCCATTTACCAGATTTTCTGCAGAAGATCAATGTGTCCCTGATGTTTTTTTGGCTTCTTTGCTGCCCTTCTTGACACCAGGCCATCTTCCAAAAGTCTTCGCCTCACTGTGCCTGCAGATGCGCTCACACCTGCCTGCTGCCATTCCTGAGCAAGCTCTGCACTGGTGGCACTCCGATCCCGCAGCTGAATCCTCTTTAGGAGACGATCCTGGCGCTTGCTGGACTTTCTTGGATGCCCTGAAGCCTTCTTAACAAGAATTGAACCTCTTTACTTGAAGTTCTTGATGATCCTATAAATTGTTGATTGAGGTGCAATCTTAGTAGCCACAATATCCTTGCCTGTGAAGCCATTTTTATGCAATGCAATGATGGCTGCACGCGTTTCTTTGCAGGTCACCATGGTTAACAATGGAAGAACAATGATTTCAAGCATCACCCTCCTTTTAACAGGTCAAGTCTGCCATGTTAACCCAATCAGCCTGACATAATGATCTCCAGCCTTGTGCTCGTCAACATTCTCACCTGAGTTAACAAGACGATTACTGAAATGATCTCAGCAGGTCCTTTAATGACAGCAATGAAATGCAGTGGAAAGGTTTTTTGGGATTAAGTTAATTTTCTATGCAATTCATCTGATCACTCTTCATAACATTCTGGAGTATATGCAAATTGAAAATATAAAAACTTAAGCAGCAACTTTTCCAATTTCCAATATTTATGTAATTCTCAAAACTTTTGTCCATGACTGTACAGTAGGTCCACATTTACTATAAGTGCACCACTTTCTTGGTATTGTTTGCACAAAAATTTGAGTGCACCTCATTTTATACACATTTGTTAGATGCACTAAATAGAATGACTTTTTCTGAATTGTTGACATTTCCGGGTTTTAAACTACGATGTGGGGTGGACAGCTTTTGTCTACCCATCAGATCACATAAAAGTGGCACAGATGAAACCAAATTGGGGGGTGATTTATCAAGATGTGACTTTTTTTTTAACTGTTAGCTTGTTTAAACTTTGAAGCCATATTTTTTTTCTAAATATTACACTTTATTTGATAACATTTGTTACAAGAATTATCTTTTGATTTCTCTGTCTAAAGTCTAATACTATTTATTACAAAGGTTCTGTCAGTTTGTACACCACCAGGGACCAGAGTATACTTGTGACTTTTGTCCAACTTTTTGGTCACAATGGTAAATCTGGGTCAAAATGTAGCTCCGGCCACAAAACATCTGTCTGCCTCTTAGGGTTGTTTTCGTGGCGTAAACAACCCTAAAGTGGTGCAGAATTTGTCACGGATGCCTGCTCCACAGACAAACCAGGCAAAATCACTACAGAATTTTTTGCTAATTTTATTTTTTTGCAAAGACAGAATTGTTTAAAGGGAATCTGTCACTGTGATTTTGGGTATAGAGCTGAGGACATGGGCTGCTAGATGGCCGCTAGTACATCTGCAATACCCAGTCCCTATAGCTCTGTGTGCTTTCATTGTGTATAAAAACCGATTTGATACATATGCAAATTAACCTTGAGATGAGTCAGAGCTTGAAAATATGACTCTTCTCTGGTCACACAAGTAAGATATGACTCTTTTATGTTAATTTGCATATGTATCAAATCGTTTTTTTTTTTACACAATAAAAGCACACAGAGCTATAGGGACTGGGTATTGCAGATGTGCTAGCAGCCATCTAGCAGCCCATGTCCTCAGCTCTATACACAAAATCCCGGTGACAGGTTCCCTTTAAGTCCCTGCACCTTACAGATCTAGGCGTTACATGTGAGCGCCGGGCAGTCAGAGGCTGAGAACATCTCCCTCTTCCTATGTTGTCCTGGGAAGAGGGACTTTCTCAGGAGCCATGAATCACCATCTTGTGATGTCAGAACCTGTGTTTCAAAATAAAATCACAACCACAAACTTCAGAGACTTAGGAAATAATTTCACCATCAGTTTTCTGGAATCAGGAACATCAACGGTACCACCCAAAGCGAGTCACACCCCATACACATGCTCCTAGGGTAATGCCACCTGGTTAGGCTTCTGCGTGGTGTTTTGGAAGCCAAAACCAGAAGTGAAATAAAAAAAAAAGAGAATAAATCCTTTCCTGTTATACTTTCTCTCCTTTTTATGATCCACTCCTGATTTTGGGTTCCAAAACTGCACACAGAAACCAGATCATGTGGCCGTACCCTTAAAGGGGTTGTGTCACTTCAGCAAATAGCAATTATTATGTAGAGAAAGTTAGTACAAGGCACTTACTAATGTATTGTGAATGTCCATATTGTTTCCTTTGCTGGCTGGATTCATTATTTTATCACATTCTACACTGCTCGTTCCCACGGTTACTACCACCCTGCAATCAATTTTTTTTAAACATTTTAAAAGATCCTGATTACCCGATGAACGAGTATTTGTTTATATATCATAGCGATCATCTTAACACTAATCTGCCCTTACAGATACATGCTGACAGGGAATCTGCATAGAATGTTGAGTAATATATTGTAAATACTTATCTTGTACTAATCCTGTTATTATGTCTTCTACTCTACTCACAGCTAAAGATGCATTAACAATTCTGAAGGTTGAGAGCAGGCTCAGGTTTATTATGTGTGACCTCTGTAACCGAACTGCTCTATGGTATAAAAAATAAACTGAATGCAGCTCTTAATGTGACTAGAGTATAAGTTTGTAATGAGTGCAGAGCCATCTTTATCATCATGACCATCGTAGTTCTTTGATTTTAAGGTTTAACCATTCACTGTTACATTTTGATCCCAACTCCTGTGTTTCTCCATTGCTATTGGGTCCTGAATGTCAAATTCACCTACCGTACTCAGGGGCGCACCACCAATGAGGCCAGGTGAGGCAGCACCAGAGGGGGGCAGCGGAACGGCCATGGGCAATAAGCGCTTTCATTGTGGCAAAGGGGTTAGGTTAAAAAATTGGCAATGGGAGGGGCGCCGTTTCAGTTTTCGCCTCAGGCAGCAGAAAGGCTAGGTGCAACCTTGGCTGTACTTCTGCCGTGAAACATTCCTCTTGCCTAGCATTTAGAAGTCAGGAAAAGCTGGGTAACAGTGCCTCTATCAGTGGTCACCAATCTAACAGAAATACCAAGAAAAAGCCACACAACTTTTCCAGATTCCTGAAAATCAATTCTGCCCAGATAAGTAGTGTTAATCTGATTTACGCCATATCATACTCCATTCACATTCAAAGCTGATTTTAAAATGTTATGTATTTTGAAAATATATGATTTTAATTATTTTATTTTAATTTTGTCTTATGTTTTATACTCTATACAAAGCTACAATCAAAACTCTGCTCACAGTGTAACAGCTGCACGGGCAGAAGGGACCACTTGTAGTGATGATCGAGCACCAAAGTATTCGGGTGTTAAGGTGTTCGGCCCGAACACATTGCCATATTCATGTGCTCGGCCGAGCACCCGAGTATAATGGAAGTCAATGGGAGACAACCAGGCGCCCCCTGCTCTGAAGAGGGGAAGGTGCCTGGTCCGGGAACACCATGGGGACGATGTCTGGCTGCATCTTAGACTCCCAGGTCGCTGCTGGGAATAATGTTGTACAAGTTGTACGCCACTTTTACAGACTGACAAAAATACGCACAAAACCCCCCCAAAAAATAAATTTTACATGAAAAATTGTTCGGAAACATTCTTTCCTGTATATTCAATTGTATATAAAGTGCAAGTGCTGCCAAAAATTTACAAGGAAGAAGCCTCCGATACAACCTGTATATCACATAAAGGAGGGCCTCATTCACATTGAGGTAAAATTGTTCAGGTAGTGGGACTCCTACACTCATAAAGCCTATGCACTAAGTGAAAGGGCTTCCAAAAATTACAAGGAACCGGCACTCCAATACACCCTTTGTTACACATAAAGGAGGGCATCATACACACCCTTGAAAAATTATGATTGATGACCTGCTGGTGACCCTCAAAAACATTTGGAGCAAGGGCCTGCTGATCTGACCATCTAAAACCTTAGGGGCGAGGGCCTGCTGCTGCATTAGTGTCATGGAACCATGAACCAGACGTACAACAAGAGATAAGTGGAAAATAAGAAGGTTTTATTGAAGAGCAAGCCGTAAGCAAAGTCCGAACGGATGGCTAAACCGAAGCCGGGTCTTGCGGAGACAGAGGTCAGGAACCAGAAGGGTAGTCAGACGAAGCCAGGAACAGGAACCAACGGGGTAGTCAGACGAAGCCAGGAACAGGAACCAACGGGGTAGTCAGACGAAGCCGGAATCAGGAACCAACGGGGTAGTCAGACGAGGCCAGGATCAGGAACCAGAAGCAGCAGCAGTCTTGGAAGCATGTGAACACAGGAGGACCAAGCAAGGAACTGAAGCCACAGACCTCCTATATATATGAGCTGGGCATCCAGCTCCTCCCAGTGGGAAGGAGGAGCCGCAGGGTGGGAGGCTACAAGAAAACCCAGAAACCAAGATGGCCGCCAGCACATGTCAAACGAAGGGAACAGCAAGGAGGTAAGACCATGACAGTACCTCCCCCTCAAGGGCCCCTCCTCCGCGGAGTAAGGAACGGTTTCTGAGGGAAGCGTGCGTGGAAGGCTCGGAGCAAAGCAGGAGCATGGACATCTGCGGAGGGAACCCAGGAACGCTCCTCTGGACCATAACCACGCCAATGGACCAAAAACTGCACCCGGCCGCGGACCAGGCGTGAGTCCAGGATATTGCTCACCTCATACTCCTCACGATTGCCCACTTGGACCGGACGAGGCCGAGGAATCGAGGAAGTGAAACGATTACACACCAGTGGCTTCAACAGGGAGACATGAAACACGTTGGAGATCCGCATGCCAGGAGGAAGCGCAAGGGCATAGGCTACCGGGTTTACCCTGCGAAGCACTCGGAAGGGACCAACAAAGCGAGGCGCCAGCTTGGGAGTGGGCACTCGAAGGTTGAGGTTGCGGGTGGACAACCATACGCGGTCTCCGACCTGGTAGGAAGGAGCGGGCGCTCGTCTGCGATCAGCCTGGAGTTTCTGGCGCTGCGCAGAGACCTCAAGGGACCTCTGGATCTGTACCCAAGAAGCACGTAGGATGGAAAGGTGATCCTCCACAGCCGGAATATCCTGGGGAGAGAATACCTCTGGTAACACGGCAGGTTGGAACCCATAATTGGCCATGAAGGGAGACGTCCCAGAGGAAGAGTTCACCGCCGTGTTCCTGGCAAACTCAGCCCAAGGCAGGAGGTCAACCCAATTGTCTTGGTGATCGGAGACATAGCAACGAAGGAATTGCTCCAAGGCCTGATTGGATCGTTCTGCGGCCCCATTGGACTGAGGGTGGTAGGCCGAGGAGAAAGAGAGATGAATCCCCAACTGGGAGCAAAAGGCGCGCCAGAACCTGGACACAAACTGACTCCCCCGATCCGACACAATCTCCTTGGGCAAACCGTGCAACCGGAAGACCTCCCTGGCAAAAATCGAGGCCAACTCTTGTGCAGAGGGTAACTTCTTGAGAGGAACACAGTGGCACATTTTGGAAAACCGATCCACAATCATGAGAATGACCGTATGGCCTCGGGATGCAGGGAGGTCCACAATGAAATCCATCCCCAGGTGTGACCATGGACGCTCCCCGGTGGCTATGGGTTGCAAAAGGCCCAACGGAAGGTGCCGAGGGGACTTACTCTGGGCACAAACGGAGCATGCCGCTACATATGCGGCGATGTCGGAACGTAGAGAAGGCCACCAGAACAGACGTGAAACCGCCCAGGACAGCTGATTCTTTCCAGGGTGCCCCGCGGCCTTGGAGTTATGGTAGGTTCGCAACAACCGAGTGCGCAACTCCTCAGGCACAAAACATCTGCCGTTGGGTCTCCCAGAGGGAGCACCAGATTGAGCCGCCAAAATCTGCTCACCCAGAGGAGAAGTCAGGCTGGTGCGAATAGCGGCCAGGATCTGATTCGGGGGTATGACCGTAGTCGGAATCGACTCCTCCCCGGACAGCTCGGAGTACTGCCGTGACAAGGCATCCGCTCTGATGTTCTTGGAGCCGGGTAGGTAGGAGACCACGTAATTAAAATGTGACAAGAACAGAGCCCATCTGGCCTGACGTGGTGTCAATCTCTTGGCCTCAGAGAGGTAGGTCAGATTCTTGTGGTCCGTCAGGATGAGAACCGGAACCACCGAGCCCTCGAGCAAGTGCCTCCATTCTTTAAGGGCCTGCACGATGGCCAATAACTCCCTGTCACCAATCTGATAGTTGCACTCCGCGGAA
Source organism: Bufo gargarizans (assembly GCF_014858855.1). NCBI lineage: Eukaryota > Metazoa > Chordata > Amphibia > Anura > Bufonidae > Bufo > Bufo gargarizans. The sequence continues at coordinate 44,795,256 of NC_058088.1, forward strand.
GACAGTTTCCGGGAGTAAAACCCACAAGGAAGCAGAGGACCCTCTGGTGTTCTACGCTGAGACAGGAGGGCGCCTACTCCCGTCTCAGACGCGTCCACCTCGAGGACAAAAGGCAACCCAGGGTTGGGATGCGACAGAATCGGAGCCGACACAAAGGCGGACTTTAGAGCCTCAAAAGCTCGGATGGCCTCGAGCGGCCAGACCTGAGGATTACTGCCCTTCCTGGTCAGATCCGTGAGAGGCTTGGCTAGCATGGAAAAGTCCCTGATGAACTTCCGATAATAATTGGCGAAGCCCAAAAAGCGCTGCAGGGCACGAAGCCCATTGGGCTGGGGCCACTGTAAGACAGCCGAAACCTTCTCAGGATCCATGGAGAACCCCTCAGCGGAAATGATGTAACCTAAGAAGGTTACCTGGGATCGGTGAAATTCGCATTTCTCAAGCTTACCGAACAGCTTGTTCTCTCGTAAGCGTTGCAACACTCGTCTGACATCCAGAATGTGGGCCTCCATGGATGCAGAATATACCAAGATGTCATCCAAATAGACCACCACACACTGCTGCAACAGGTCACGGAAAACATCGTTGATGAATTCCTGGAAGACTGCGGGCGCATTGCACAACCCAAAGGGCATAACCAAGGATTCATAATGACCGGTCCTGGTGTTAAACGCGGTCTTCCACTCATCGCCCGCCTTGATCCTTACCAGGTTATATGCCGCCCTCAGGTCGAGTTTGGTAAAGACCGTGGCCCCTTTGAGGCGATCGAACAGCTCGGAAATCAAGGGTATCGGGTAAGCGTTCTTGATCGTGATGCGATTGAGACCCCTGTAATCGATGCAAGGCCTCAACTCGCCGCCCTTCTTTTTCACAAAGAAAAATCCAGCCCCTGCCGGGGACGAGGATTTGCGAATGTGTCCGCGTGAAAGCGCCTCCCTCACGTACTCCTCCATGGCCTCATTCTCCGCTACCGACAGTGGATAGACTTTGCCACGAGGAGGAACGGCACCGGATTGTAACTCTATGGCACAATCGTATGGGCGGTGCGGAGGTAGGGCAACCGCGCGCACCTTATCGAATACATCCCGGTACTCTTCATATTCAGGAGGCAACAGAGAGTCCGAGGAAGTACACAGCAACTTGACAGGCCCATGGATGCAACTAGCCCCACACTGCGGTGACCACGAGAGGATCTCGACCGATCTCCAATCGAAAGTCGGATTATGCTTCTGGAGCCAGGGGTACCCCAAGACCACCGAGTAGTGTGGAGACGAAATAACCTGGAGACAGACCGACTCTCTGTGAACGGCACCAATGGCTATCCCCACTGGAAGGGTCTCATGAGTCACGTGTGGCGGCAGAAGGGGTCTGCCGTCTATCGCCTCAAGAGCCAGTGGAGAACCTCGAGGCTGCAGAGGAATGGAATTGGCGGCAACGAACACTCTATCAATGAACAAACCACCAGCACCAGAGTCCACCAACGCCTGGGTCGTCACCGAGCCCCCGACCCAGGAGAGGACAACCGTGATCAGTGGTTTGTCAACACGGGAAACCGGGGACGAGGAGACTCCACCCAAGATCTGCCCCCGACAGGACCTCAGGTGCGAGCGTTCTCCCGGACGGTTCGGACATGCCAACCGAAAATGCCCACCGAGACCACAGTACATGCATCGGCCCTCGCGTCTCCGGAGTACCCTCTCCCCCTCAGACAGGCGAGCAAACCCCCGCTGCATGGGTTCACCCCCAGACAAGTCATCCCCAGGAGGCGTGGGAGGAGAGGGAGGCACGGGTGGGACAGCAAACCTAGGCGCCAATCTGTTAGGAGACCTCCGCAGGCTCTCCTTAAAGGAAGGTCTCTCCCTGAGTCTGGTGTCAATCAAAATCAGGAAAGAAATAAGAGACTCGAGCTCCACTGGTAGGTCCTTAGCTGCAACCTCATCCTTCAAGGCATCCGAGAGACCATGAGAGAAAGCAGCGACCAGAGCCTCATTATTCCAGCCCACCTCTGCTGCCAGGGTACGAAACTCAATGGCGTATTCAGCTACGGATCGTGAACCCTGTCTGATGGACATAAGGAGCTTCGCAGCAGAGGCAGCACGAGCCGGCACATCGAATACCTTCCGAAGAGAAGCAACAAAACCGGAAAACTCGGCAACCACCGGATTGTTGTTCTCCCATAAAGGGCTGGCCCAGGCCAAGGCCTTGTCCGAGAGCAGCGAGATCAAGAAGCCCACCCTTGATCTCTCAGTAGGAAAGGCATGTGGCAGCAACTCAAAGTAAATGCCCACCTGGTTAAGGAAACCTCGGCACTGAGTTGGCTCTCCCCCAAAGCGCTGTGGAAGGGGGGCAGAACCGGTCATACCCTGAAACACCACAGGCGCAGCAACAGGTGTCAGGGTAGACTCTGGCGCAACAACCGGAGCGGCAGTAGGAGCGGGCCCAGGAGCGACAACCGACCCATCGGCAACGGAAGCTAAATGAGCCGTGCGTTCAAGCAGGGTTTGCAACGCCACAGCGAACCGACCCAACAGGTGATCCTGCTGATCAAGTCTGGCAACCAGCGTAGGTAGCGAGGGTGGCCCTGTACCGTCAGAATTCATGGCTTGGTCCTAATGTCATGGAACCATGAACCAGACGTACAACAAGAGATAAGTGGAAAATAAGAAGGTTTTATTGAAGAGCAAGCCGTAAGCAAAGTCCGAACGGATGGCTAAACCGAAGCCGGGTCTTGCGGAGACAGAGGTCAGGAACCAGAAGGGTAGTCAGACGAAGCCAGGAACAGGAACCAACGGGGTAGTCAGACGAAGCCAGGAACAGGAACCAACGGGGTAGTCAGACGAAGCCGGAATCAGGAACCAACGGGGTAGTCAGACGAGGCCAGGATCAGGAACCAGAAGCAGCACCAGTCTTGGAAGCATGTGAACACAGGAGGACCAAGCAAGGAACTGAAGCCACAGACCTCCTATATATATGAGCTGGGCATCCAGCTCCTCCCAGTGGGAAGGAGGAGCCGCAGGGTGGGAGGCTACAAGAAAACCCAGAAACCAAGATGGCCGCCAGCACATGTCAAACGAAGGGAACAGCAAGGAGGTAAGACCATGACAATTAGTGACTCTAGATAACCTCTGGGCGATTGCATGTCCCCGTGATGGCAACGATCCATTTAGATGTCTGCCCTATCAACTTTCAATGTTCTTTTCTGCGCCTACCATGGTGATCACGGGTAACAGGAAATCAAGGTTCGATGCTGGAGAGGGAGCTTGAGAAAGGGATACCACATCCAAAGGAGGTCAGTGGCTGAAATCTGATTGGCTGTTGTTGCCTTGCCCCTTTTTTTTCCCCAATTGTGAACCACCCAGAGAGGGTGGGTCAAGTTATTAAAGCAGAAGAATCCAAGGAACGCAGCGGGCGCGAAGCAATTACCCACTCCTGATTCGGGGAGGTAGTGGCGATAAATAACAATACAGGACTCTTAAGATGCCCTGTTATTGGAATGAGTAATAAAAAATTACAGGGAACGTCACTGCGGTATTTTGGATGAGGAAACGTTATACAGGAGAGGCCATGCTTCCGCTTTGTTGACTCTAGATAACTTCTGCCTGATCACACGTCCCAGTGACGTCCACCATCCATTTGGATATCTTCCCTATAAACTTTCGATGTTCTTTAATGCGCCTAACATGGTGACTAGCGGTAACAGGGAATCATTGTTCGATTTTGGAGAGGGAGCCTGATAAAAGGCTACAGCTACTACTTCAAAGCAAGGCAGCATGAGTTGCGGGCCTGCAGGTGAGCTGACCCAGTAAAAGATTTTAGGTGCAGACCTGCTGGTCAGCTGGCCCTGTAAAACATTATATGCAAGGGCCTGCAGTTGAGCTGACCCTCTAAAACATTAGGGGCGAAGGCCTGCTGGTGAGCTGACGCTCTAAAAAATTATATGCGAGTGCCTGCTGCTGAGGTGACCCTCTAAAACATTATATGCGAGGGCCTTCTGCTGAGCTGATCCTCTAAAACATTAGGGGCGAGAGCCTGCTGGTTATCTGATCCTCTAAAATATCATATGCGAGGGCCTGCTGGTGAGCTGATCCTCTAAAACATTAGGGGCGAGAGCCTGCTGGTTATCTGATACTCTAAAACATCATATGCGAGGGCCTGCTGGTGAGCTGACGCTCTAAAACATTATATGCGATGGCCTGCTGGTGAGCTGACGCTCTAAAACATTATATGCGAGTGCCTGCTGGTGAGCTGACGCTCTAAAACATTATATGTGAGGGCCTGCTGCTAAGCTGACGCTCTAAAACATTATATGTGAGGGCCTGCTGCTAAGCTGACCCTCTAAAACAATAGGGGCAAGTGCCTGCTGGTGAGCTGACCCTGTAAAACATTATATGTGAGGGCCTGCTGCTGAGCTGGCCCTCTAAAACATTAGGGATGAGGGCCTGCTGGTGAGCTGACTCTCTAAAACATTATATGCAAGTGCATGCTGTTCAGCTGACCCTATAAAAAATTTGAGTTGAGGGCCTGCAGTTGAGCTGACCCTAAAAAAAATTAGAGTGGAGGGAATATATACAGTCTGGATGAGGAGTAGGAGGAGGAGAAAACAAGATTCAACCATATACTCTTTTTTTGTGGTGCATGGGAATACACTACAGTAGATTGAGTACATTATAAATGATAGATTGAAATTGCCTTTATGTTCATCATCAGCTCAGCTCTCCTTTGGTGGAGTTGAGAAGTCAGTGGCAATCCAGGCCTTGTTCATTTTTATCTGAGTCAACCTGTCAGCATTGCCAGTGGACAAGCGGATACGCTTATCTGTTATAATGCCACTAGCAGCACTAAATACCTGCTCAGACAAAATGCTGGCGGCCGGGCAGGCCAGCACATCCAAGGCATAGAGCGCAAGTTCGTGCCACGTATCCAGCTTGGACACCTAGTAGTTGTAAGACACTGAGGGATCATTTAGGACGCTGACACTGTCTGCTATGTATTCCTTCACCATCTTCCAAAACGTTTCCTTTCTTGTACCACTAGGCCGCGCTTCAGGGTGAGGTTGCTGGCAGGGTGTCATGAAAGTGTCCCATGCATTGGAGAGTGTTGCCCTGCCTTTGTTGGAACTGCTGTTCCCTTTGTCTCCCTTCCTCGGTTGCCTAAGGAAGTACGGAATCTGCCACCAGCGTTGTCAGATGGAAAATTTTTGAGCAATCTCTCAACAAGTACCTTCTGGTATTGCACCGTTTTACTAGTCCTCTCCACCACAGGAATGAGAGATGAGAAGTTCTCTTTGTAGCGGGGGTCGAGAAGAGTGAACACCCAGTAATCCGTGTTATCTAAAATGCGTATAACGCGAGGGTCGCTGGAAAGGCAGCCTAACATTAAGTCAGCCATGTGTGCCAGAGTACCAACAGGCAAGACATCAGGAGATGACTCTCCGTCTCCTTATCCTCCTCTTCTGCCCAGCCACGCTGAACAGATGGAATTAAAGTTCCATGGGTACTACCCTCTGTAGCAGAGGCAACTGTCTCCAGCTCCTCTTCCTCCTCATCCTCTTCATGGTCCAATTCGCGCTGAGAAGACGAACTGAGGTTGGGCTGGCTATGACCCTGTGTAATGTCCTCCACCATTTCCTCGTCTGCAACATTCAGAGCGTCGTCCTAAATTATGAGCAGCGATCTTTTGAGTAGACACAGCAGTAGGATGGTTACGCTGATAATAGCTTTATCGCCACTAACAATCTGGGTGGATTCATCAAAGTTTTTTAAAACCTCACAGAGGTCAGACATCAATGCCCACTCCTCGCTTGTGAATAGTGGCAGTTGACTCGAAAGGCGACGACCATGTTGCAGCTGGTATTCCACAACTGCCCTCTGCTGCTCAGAAAGCCTGGCCAACATGTGGAACGTAGAGTTCCAGCACATGCTCACATCGCACAATAGTTGGTGAGCTGGAAGCCGCAAGCGCTTCTCTAGCGTTGACAGACCGGATCAAGCTGTGGACGACTTGCGGAAATGGGCACACACGCGGTGCGCCTTCACTAGTAGCTCTGGCAAATTGGGGTAGGTTTTGATAAACCGCTGAACCACAGATCAGCTTCAGCACGGCCTGTTGACGCTTACCCACAGCAGTGCTACACTGCTTCCAGCTAGCGACTGATTGCTGACTGCTGCTGGAGGTGGAAGTGGAGGAGGAGGCGGCAGAGGAGGAGAAGTGGGGGTTGGAGCCAGTAACATAACTGCTGGCGGAGACCCTGGTGAACGTAGGGCCCGCAATCCTGGGCGTGGGTAGCACCTGGGCCATCCCAGGGTACGACTCACTCTCCACAACATTCACCCAGTGTGTGGTCAGGGAAATGTAGTGTCCCTGGCCACCAGCACTTGTCCATGTGTCCGTGGTTAAGTGGACCTTCCCAGTAACTGCGTTGGTCAGGGCACCGGTGAAGTTCTAAGACACATGCTGGTGTAAGGCGGACGCGGCACACCGTGAAAAATAGTGGCGGCTGGGGACTGATATCATGCTGCGGAAGACCTCCGTGTCCACAAGCCTAAATGGCAACATTTCAAGGGCCAGTAATTTAGAAAGTTGCGCATTTAGTGCTATGACCTTTGGGTGGGTAAGTGGGTATTTGCGCTTGTGTTCAAATGACTGTGTTATGGACATTTGGATGCTGCGCTGGGACAGGAAAGTGGATGTTGTTGCTGATCGTTCATGCAAAGCTCCAGGTGCAGGGCGAAGGGCAACCTGGCCTGTGCCCTCAACAGGGGATTGGCCAGCAGTGTGTAACAAAGGGGAAGAAAAGGCAGTGGTGTGACCCGCAGACCCAGATTGTGGACCCAGGCATTTGGCCCACTTATTAGGGTGCTTGGATGCCATATGGCGGATCATGCTGGTGGTGGTGAGGTTGCTAATGTTCACGCCCCGGCTCATTTTGGTACGGCACAGGTTGCCAACTACCACTTTTTTGTCGTCTGCACTTTCCTCAAAAAAGCGCCATACTGCAGATCACCTACCCCTTGGCGAGGTAGATTTGTGCATAGGGGTGCTCAGTGTAACAGTTTCCGGCCTGCTTGGTGTGGGCCGACTTCTCCCTTTTGCCACCCCACTGCCTCTTCCAGCCTGTTGCGGTGCTCCAGATCCCTCCCCCTCTGTATTGCTGTCCTCGCTCGGCTTTTCACCTTCCCATGTTGGGTCAGTGACCTCATCGTCAACCACCTCCTCTTCCACTTCCTCACTCTGCTCATCTGGCTTTACCTAACCACAACCAGGGGCGTACATAGAAATCACTGGGCTCCATGGCAAGAATCTGAATTGGGCCCCCTCATGAGTGACCCAACGCACCCCTTAGGGTATGTGCACATCTACTGCATAGGTTCCAGTAAAAGCCTCCGTTGCAGATTCTAGCAAAAACAAAGGGCAAAACAATCTTGAATGACCGCATTATTGTGAATGGGATCCGGCGGGTGTCAGCAGTGTTTGGCATATGCTGGATCTGGCGATTCTGGTATTCTGCTGGTATGCTGGAACAGAATACCAAAATCTGATGGCAAGTGATTACCTAGCCTTACCCGATGAATTGTGCCCGCTGCTGCTACTTTTTATATATTGTGTCATCCTTCTCCATGGACTGTGCCAGATCCTGCTTCACCTCCTCCCCGATGCTGACTTACTGTTTGTGCTGCAGGCCTGGGGCAGATCTTCACAGCACTAGTCTAGAGTCTGGACTGGTGACGGTGTGGGATCAGGTCAGGTCTGGACTTGTCAGTCAGGTTACAGCGTGACACGTGCTGGCAGAGGAACAGGACGGACATTTTCCAAAGTGCAGACAGAAATCTAAAGGATTTTATCCAGTCACAACTGGATGTTTTTCTGACTGCTGCAGAACCTCCTAATACACTCCTCAGCTGCTGCAGAACCTGCTAATACACACCTCAGCTGCTGCAGAACTTCCTAATACACACCTCAGCTGCTGCTGAACCTCCTAATACACACTTCAGCTGCTGCAGAACCTCCTAATACACACCTCAGCTGCTGCAGAACTTCCTAAAACACACCTCAGCTGCTGCATAGCCTCCTAATACACACCTAAGCTGCTGCAGAACCTGCTAATACACACCTCAGCTGATGCAGAACTTTCTAATACACACCTCAGCTGCTGCTGAACCTCCTAATACACACCTCAGCTGCTGCTGAACCTCCTAATACACACCTCAGCTGCTGCAGAACCTCCTAATACACACCTCAGCTGCTGCAGAACCTTCTAATACACACCTCAGCTGCTGCATAGCCTCCTAATACACACCTCAGCTGCTGCATAGCCTCCTAATACACACCTCAGCTGCTGCATAGCCTCCTAATACACACCTAAGCTGCTGCAGAACCTGCTAATACACACCTCAGCGGCTGCAGAACCTCCTAATACAAACCTCAGCTGCTGCAGAGCCTCCTAATACACACCTAAGCTGCTGCAGAACCTCCTAATACACACCTCAGCGGCTGCAGAACCTCCTAATACACACCTCAGCTGCTGCAGAACCTCCTAATACACACCTCAGCTGCTGCCGAACCTCCTAATACATAGCTCAGCTGCTGCAGAACTTCATAATACACATTTCAACTGCTGCAGAACCTCCTAATACACACCTCAGCTGCTGCAGAACCTGCTAATACACACCTCAGCTGCTGCAGAACTTCCTAATACACACCTCAGCTGCTGCTGAACCTCCTAATACACACTTCAGCTGCTGCAGAACCTCCTAATACACACCTCAGCTGCTGCAGAACTTCCTAATACACACCTCAGCTGCTGCATAGCCTCCTAATACACACCTAAGCTGCTGCAGAACCTGCTAATACACACCTCAGCTGATGCAGAACTTTCTAATACACACCTCAGCTGCTGCTGAACCTCCTAATACACACCTCAGCTGCTGCTGAACCTCCTAATACACACCTCAGCTGCTGCTGAACCTCCTAATACACACCTCAGCTGCTGCAGAACCTCCTAATACACACCTCAGCTGCTGCATAGCCTCCTAATACACACCTCAGCTGCTGCAGAACCTTCTAATACACACCTCAGCAGCTGCATAGCCTCCTAATACACACCTCAGCTGCTGCATAGCCTCCTAATACACACCTCAGCTGCTGCATAGCCTCCAAATACACACCTCAGCTGCTGCATAGCCTCCTAATACACACCTAAGCTGCTGCAGAACCTGCTAATACACACCTCAGCGGCTGCAGAACCTCCTAATACAAACCTCAGCTGCTGCAGAGCCTCCTAATACACACCTAAGCTGCTGCAGAACCTCCTAATACACACCTCAGCGGCTGCAGAACCTCCTAATACACACCTCAGCTGCTGCAGAACCTCCTAATACACACCTCAGCTGCTGCAGAACCTCATAAAACACACGTCAGCTGCTGCCGAACCTCCTAATACATAACTCAGCTGCTGCAGAACTTCATAATACACACTTCAACTGCTGCAGAACCTCCTAATACACACCTCAGCTGCTGCAGAACCTGCTAATACACACCTCAGCTGCTGCAGAACTTCCTAATACACACCTCAGCTGCTGCTGAACCTCCTAATACACACTTCAGCTGCTGCAGAACCTCCTAATACACACCTCAGCTGCTGCAGAACTTCCTAATACAAACCTCAGCTGCTGCATAGCCTCCTAATACACACCTAAGCTGCTGCAGAACCTGCTAATACACACCTCAGCGGCTGCAGAACCTCCTAATACAAACCTCAGCTGCTGCAGAGCCTCCTAATACACACCTAAGCTGCTGCAGAACCTGCTAATACACACCTCAGCGGCTGCAGAACCTCCTAATACACACCTCAGCTGCTGCAGAACCTCCTAATACACACCTCAGCTGCTGCAGAACCTCATAAAACACACGTCAGCTGCTGCCGAACCTCCTAATACATAGCTCAGCTGCTGCAGAACTTCATAATACACACTTCAACTGCTGCAGAACCTCCTAATACACACCTCAGCTGCTGCATAGCCTCCTAATACACACCTAAGCTGCTGCAGAACCTGCTAATACACACCTCAGCGGCTGCAGAACCTCCTAATACACTCCTCAGCTGCTGCAGAACTGCCTAATACACACCTCAGCTGCAGCAAAACCTCATAAAACACACGTCAGCTGCTGCAGAACCTCCTAATACACAGCTCAGCTGCTGCAGAACTTCACAATACACACCTCAACTGCTGCAGAACCTCATTATACACACCTCAGCTCCTGCAGAACCTCATAATATAAACCTCAGCTGCTGCCGAACCTCATAATACACACCTCAGCTGCTGCAGAACCTCCTAATACATACCTCAGCTGCTGCAGAATCTTCTAATACACACCTCAGCTGCTGCAGAACATCATATTCTGATGCTAGAGAACATAAAAGGCTTTGACCACATCTGTGTTGGGGCCTCATTCGCAGATCAGGTCATAAATGCTGGACATAATTTTCTACCTGACAACCACACAAGGTATTGAAGCGCAGATCACATAATTCATGGATTACACAGTTGACAGCAAAATTGCGGACAGATTATGGGTGAAAAATAGTTTTATGTATTTTAATTTTTTCCCTATGTCTGGGCCTGACAACCACAGAAGGTGTTGAACCGCAGATCACACAATTCACGGATTACACCGTTAACAGCAAAAATGTGGATTATGGGAAAAAAATATATTGTTTTCACTAATATTCTTCCTATCTCTGCCCCTGACACACAGAAGGTATTGCTGCACCGATGTCACAAGTCACTGCAGACACCTTCTATATAGCAAAAGAATCGCTATTTCGCAAAGTATAATTTTTTTTATTTAAGTACAACTTTGCACAATTAAATTGCTGCCACCACACACAATAGTCCTTAAAAGGACTTTTGGGTCTTTGAAACGTTATTCACTGAAATATATTGCGACCACAATCTCCCTACACTATCTGTCCCTTCCTAAGCGCAGCTCTCCCTGACTCGCAATGAGCCAAACCCGCGTCATCGGGTGCTATGTAGCACCCGATGACGCGTTCCGGCCAGCCAATCACTGTAATGCCAGCAGCCAACATGGCTACTGGTATTACAGTGATGGCAGTACTTACCTGCACCTTTATTGGCTGCTTAGAAGCCACGAAACGTGCGGTGAAGAGACTTGAGCATGCCGCTCGAGCACATGTGGTACTTGGCCGCGTACCGCCATGTGCCAAGCATAGCGATGCTCGAGCCGAACAGGTATTCGGCCGAGCATGCTCGCTCATCACTAACCACTTGGACTCACAGCCTTGGACTCTACGTAGTCAGTACAGGCACCATCATATTATTACAGGATTATTGGTTACCACAATTAGTCTGGTTGACGTTAACATTCTTTGCTAATTATAATCTGATTATAGCATGTCAAATAATTACTGATGGAGCCGCACCAAGCCTGAAAATGTGCTCGGTTAATGATGTCGCTAAGTACGGTGTTGCATTGCATAATGAGAGACGTAAGACTGCACACTGCCTGGTGGGAACACTATATCTGTCTACAGCTGCATCATGTTCTGTGCAGACACGGAATCAGCAGTAAAATTAGGAAGGGGTGTACAGTAGAACAGTTCTGCTACATTGATGAACTTTCTACGCTCTTCCTTTTGTAACACAGGAGAGGAAGTTGTATTGTCAGCCATTTTTGGAGGCTCTAAACAACATTACATTATTTCGGTCTCTTGGTCACCCACTATCATGCAAATCTACACAGGAGCTTGCTTTTTAAAGAAGACATCCCTGTTGATGTTGCTCTATGATACCAAAAGTTAGTAGTAATGCTGCAGCGTGGTGGAGGGTTTACTGTAAGCATCCTTGGGTGGTGACGTAATTACCGTACTAGCGAAATCCCTGGTGGCCTAGAGTAGAGATAGGGTTAACGTTAGCTTCCTTGGTTGTCTAGTGCTAGTGTTGTCTAGCATCCTTGATGGTTAACTTGTAAATTTCCTGACGTTCTTGGCTATAGAGGTTAATGGTTAAATATCCGATGGGCTAGTACATTAAGGGGTGTAATGCTTAACTCCCTTGTGGTCTAGTGCACTGATAGATCATCAATATCAGATGGGCAGGGGTCTGACACCTGGCACCCCCGCTGATCACCTGTTGGAAGAGGAAGCTGCGCTCCATCTCAGAAGCTAGTATAATAACAAGTACTCACTCCATTCACTTGAATGGAGCGAGTACTTGCAATTACCGCTGGATGCAGGATCAGATATTGATGACCTATCCTGATGATAGATCATCAATATAGAAACCCAATATAAAACCCCTTTACAACACCATTTAATGCTTAATCTCCTGGTGGTCTACGGCATGGAAGAAGTTCATTGCAAAGTCTAGTGAAGTAAAAAATTTAATAGTAATGTCTCTGGTGGTCTACTTTCTCAGGCTGTTGCTCCCTGGGGTTCGGTGCAGTGAAAAGGTGTGGTGAAGCAGACGTAGAAGAGCAAACATTTTTCTTTGCTGAGTGCAAATGATGCGTTAGAGTACACCCAGCTACATCCAGCTTGTACATTACTTGGACAAATGATGTACAAGGTGTATTGTCTCTAGCTCTAGCTGATTAGGTATGGTGCCATGCAAAATGGCAAAAATAGCACTCTAGGGTAGTCCTCTCTTTCCCTTCACGATTGCTATGAACTGGCACCTGTGGCTGTAGGTGTCCACATGATAAATACAGGCTCTTTGGTTTGCCTGAGCTGTGCTATGGTGAAGGTCTTAACTTGCTCTCCCTCATCTGCAGCAGGATCCGTGAAGCTATAGTTGCTGGTCACTCCACTGACTAGCTCTGCAGAATATCCACAGTATTGGACCTTCTGTCTCCCTGGAGCAGTGTTTCTCACAGTTGATCTAATTCTGTGGCCCTTAAGACCCTTGAAGTGGGAGAAGATGTTCATTCTTCTTCACTCTTCACTAGCCTAGCTAGCTCACCTAGAACTCCTCCTCGTGGCAGGAAGTAGTACCAGCCCACTCCTACCAAAAGGGTAATGCCAACCATACCTTATCGTTGCTGATGTACCGAGAGTAACATAACAATGAAAATACAAAACATTACATAACATAACATTACATTACAATTGCAAATACCCGCAGGTCTGGGGTGCTGCATTTGGAGGTTCCTCATTCTGAATAATTTGTATTTAAAGTTACAGTGCACCTTCCAAATCTCACATTGGGTATTGGGAGGCACTAGAGTACTTTGACAGCAGGGCCAATCATGTATCTAGTGCACAGGACTAATTCTAGTTAGTAGGGCATGGGGTGCGGTATGTTGGCCTTAGAAACTCTACCATCCAGTGTGAACTATTGCCTTTCGATGCCCAACATTAGATCAATCAGGAGAGCAATGCTGCCATGTCAAAAATTCCAGGTGCAATGAATGTAAGCTCTACAGGCATAGAGATTAGTTATCTAGGTCGATTACGCATCATAGTGTCCAACCAGTCAGCAGGTGTCAATTTATATACAAAAAGATGCATTGAAGATAAAGGTAGCACCAGGCCATACCTATAGTTTCCACCAATGGTTTCATTTATAAATACTTCATTTCCATAAATTCTAAAACAAAAACAAAATAATATGATGTCACACATAAAATGCGAGATGACGTGATCTGGGGTGAAGATGTGTGACCAGAGCTCCGACCGGTCACCAACCAAAGAGTGGACAAAGTAAAAGATGAATACAGAAACCAGTGTGGTGATGAATAAGATTTCAAACCGCAATATCTTATTCAGTATCGGCTATATGTGAGTCCTCCTCCGCTGTGGCATCCAGGTCAAACTCGCTCCATGGCAGATCTGGTCTATGAAAGAATTTTTTCAAAAATCCATCCTGTTTTTGTAAAGCAGGTGAGGATGGGTCACCAGAACTCCGACCTGTCACCCAACCCTGGAGCGAATAAAGTAAAATATGAATATAGCAACCAGTGTGATGAAGATTAAGATTCCAAACCGCGATATCTTATTAAGGAACAGAGATCTATGTGACGTCTTCGCTGCCGTGTCCAGGTCTCCTCGCTCCAAGGCAGATCTGGTCTGAAAGAAAATGTAAAAAAAAAAAATCAATCCTGTTTTTGTGAAGCAGGCCAGAAGAAGAACTATATAGTCAGCATTAAGAACATGAAAACTGCTTTGAAATATCTTTCTTCTAGAGTGAGCTATCTCTTGAAGCGATGGGCCTGAAGCCTTGGGTTGCACTATTGAAAGATTCTGATCACATGCCCCCTTTTTCATCCACAGAGATCCAAATCCCCTACTTACAAAAAAGTTCCATGATAAAATTCTTTCAGCCTGCTGTCACCCCTAGGGGGAACTCAGGAGCTTAATTCATACAAATGTTATTTCAATAGTGGGGATGAAGTATAACCGGCTGTCTCTGTATCTCTCGCACTGCTTATTTTTTTAAGTTGTTTTGGCCAAGGGTTCAATCAGGAAGAAGCTACACAATGCATTAAAGGGGTTGTCCCATGAAAAATACTGTACTGTAGCTTTTTCAAACCAGCCCCCGGATCTGAATACTTTTGTAATTGCAACAGTCATAAGGCTTTACCAGATGTGATGACTCACCAAGTGTAACTGTTAACTCTGCTACATCTGTAGTATAGCCACCAAGTTATTTAATAAAATGTATCCCCATAAGACCACCTAATGTTTGCTCTTTTTCCTATTTCTCTGTCCACCTCGCTGAGGTGGTCACACATGCTCAGCTCAATCCTTCAATTTCTACGAGCCCTATGTACCTTTAGAAGCTGTGACAATTACAGGGAGAGAGCTGCAGCAGAAAGGACCCCCCTTTCCCCCCGAACTATCATAGGAAGACATCCAGAGCAAATGGAATATGAATGGGGGATTTCTGGATCACATTTAAAGTAAATGGCTGGTTCTAGCTTTGTTACAAAGAGACTGTCGCGTCCCAAAGAGTGTCTGATTTTCATTTTCTACATTAATCGCAGCAATTTGTAGATGAAAAAATACCCCAAGCCCCAGATATCTCCACACGGAGAGGGCTTCGGGATCTTCCTACCAATACCTCTATCCCCCAACTCCATACTTACTTTAAATGAGTATATAAGGGCCACAACTCCAAGAGGAAGACACAAGAAAAGGCTGACGATGGAAAATGTCATGTAATCATGGATTCTTGGAGGAGATATTGGCAACCAGAGTGGCTCTCCGGTGGTGACATCATTTGGTGGAAGCTCATTGACGACCCTGGTTGGCTGTGTACACACATAGGCTATGTTTGTTGGTAAGGCTGAGTAAGGTGGAGGTGAGTCTTGAGAGTACAGCGGAATTGTATGGATCCTCAAGGTTGGGTTAGCACCTGGTGAAGTTATGGTGTGTCCAGTCACTGATGGATGCCTGGTGGACTCAGAGTAAGGTGGAGGAGGCCCCTCATATTGATCAGAAGACACTTGTGGTTTCCAAGAGCTTTGGTTTGGATTCATCTCTTAAGATGTTTTGTCTCTTCAAGACGATGAACGTTCTGCTCATGTGCTTCCGTACTCTACTGCCGATAATGGAAACATCTTTCAGTTCACATGCTGTATGATAATTTACTTTTGTAATATATATAATTTCAATAATTAGTAGTACTATACGGATATATATCTACATATTATATAGATATAATTGTCCGCCCGCTTCCTCCTTCCTTCTCAAGGAAAATGATAGGGAACGCACATTTACATAGAGATGAGGAAAGGATTTTCTTGTTAAACTAGGTCACGTCTTAATTAATGAGTTTATTAATAAATTCACTGTAGTATAAGGTGTGTGGATCTCATGTCTGATCACAATGTAATTATATTATATCAGTGATGTCAGTGACAGGGGGCGGGGCTGTGACAACCTCTCAGACATGATATAGAGGCAGGTTGTTAGCAGTAATAGATGAATAGCTGCTCCTGTAGTATAAGGTGTGAGGATCTCATGTCTGATCACAATGTAATTATATTATATCAGTGATGTCAGTGACAGGGGGCGGGGCTGTGACAACCTCTCAGACATGATATAGAGGCAGGTTGTTAGCAGTAATAGATGAATAGCTGCTCCTGTAGTATAAGGTGTGAGGATCTCATGTCTGATCACAATGTAATTATATTATATCAGTGATGTCAGTGACAGGGGGCGGGGCTGTGACAACCTCTCAGACATGATATACAGGCAGGTTGTCAGCAGTAATAGATGAGTAGCTGTTCCTGTAGTATAAGGTGTGTCGATCTCATGTCTGATCACAATGTAATTATATTATATCAGTGATGTCAGTAACAGGGGGCGGGGCTGTGACAACCTCTCAGACATGATATAGAGGCTGGTTGTCAGCAGTAATACTGTAGATGAATAGCTGTTCCTGTAGTATAAGGTGTGAGGATCTCATGTCTGATCACAATGTAATTATATTATATAAGTGATGTCAGTAACAGGGGGCGGGGCTGTGACAACCTCTCAGACATGATATAGAGGCTGGTTGTCAGCAGTAATACTGTAGATGAATAGCTGTTCCTGTAGTATAAGGTGTGAGGATCCCATGTCTGATCACAATGTAATTATATTATATAAGTGATGTCAGTAGCAGGGGGCGGGGCTGCGACAACCTCTCAGACATGATATACAGGCAGGTTGTCAGCAGTAATAGATGAATAGCTGCTCCTGTAGTATAAGGTGTGAGGATCTCATGTCTGATCACAATGTAATTATATTATATCAGTGATGTCGGTAACAGGGGGCGGGGCTGTGACAACCTCTCAGACATGATATAGTCGATTGGCGGTAATAGTCCCATTTATCACACAGTTTTCAAATCAAGCCAAACAGATGACGTTAGCTCTGTATTCTGCAGTAACCCAATTCTACAGGAGTAATTAGGAAGGACACCCGGAAAAGGTCATAAACTCCCTCTGTTTGTAGGATCAGGGGTTGTGTAAGAAGTGAGGACATGAACAGCCTGCTGGATCCGTGCTAACGCTAGCCCACCATGCTGCCGGAAGTCCATTCTGGCACCATTCACTATAATAGGGACGGGCCGGAGGTCCGGCCGCAGCAAGGCTAACATGCCGAAAGGCCACCAGACAAAAACTACAACATGCTGCGGTTTTTGTCCTCTCGGCTTGTTTGTGTTGCTGCGGCCGGACCTCTGGTCGCCCCATTATAGGTAATGGGGCTGAAGAGGACTTCCAGCAGCACGGTGAGCTAGCATTAGCACGGATCCATCAGGAACAGCCTGTTGGACGCTGCTGCCGCCAGTCTGAAAGCAGCCTAACACTGCGAATGGAGAAGAAAGTACAGCTCCACTCAAAGTGTAGTGGCCATGCTGACTTACTGCAGCTTATTCCCCATTGAAGTGAATAGGAGCTGAGCTGCAGTAACCAAGCATGACCACTACACTTTGAACGGAGCTGTTAGTTCCAGCACAGGCTGGATTGGTTGGGTTGTGAAGCGGAGTAGAGTACAGCGCAGGCTTCAGTAAACAGCTGATTAGTGGAGGTGTAGGGTGTCAGACCCTCACTGATTGGGATTTTAATATTAATGGCCTATCTTGAGGATAGGTCACCAGTGTCAGGGTTAGACTCCTGGCCCCCCACTAACATGAAGTACAATGTTTCATGAGAAAACCATCTCAGAACGGCTTGTAGAGGTAATAGCATTCCAAAGTTATTACCGCATAAAGTGATAAAAGTAAAGTGATTTGCAATAATAGACCTGGGCAGGAAGGCGAAAAGTGGCTCAGTATTGAAGGGAATAATGACTTGAGGATAAGTCATCAATATCAAAAACCTGGAAAATCCCTTTAAAAATCACTTCCTTTTTCTGTCCGGATCTTTTGCATCCCCATTGAAATTTATACGGTCGTGTGAATGCACCCTAAGGGCTCATGTACAGGACCGTATGTATTTTGTGGTCCGCAAAACACGGATCCGCAAAAGAAAACGGATGTGACTTCCGTGTTGCATTACTTTTTTGGGTGGATCCATTGTAACAATGCCTGTCCTTGTCCGCAAAACGGACAAGAATAAGACATGTTCTATTTTTTGGGCGGAACGGACATGCGGACCCACGGACACGGAATGAACACGGAGTCATTTCTGTTTTTTTTCAAGCCCCATTATAATAAATGGTTCTGTATACAGACCTGTAAAAAAAGGGGACAGAAACGGAAGAAAAATACGTTCGTGTGCAGGAGCCCTTAGTAAAATGGAAATAAAAAATATCAATCTCTTTAGGTTTAGGAAGTGGCCTGTTTTGGATTTCCGGATGCAGAGATTTTTCATTTCAAAAGCCATGTTTTCCCATCTGCATAGCAGTATGAGGGTTATTTTTGTGTGTGGTGTGTTGTATATTTTTTTAATGGAACCATTTTGGGTTACCTGCAAGGTACTATATAGTTTTTATACTTTTTTTGGAAGAGGGGGGAGGGACAAAGTGAACAAAAACACAAAGATTCCCCCATTGTTTTTTTGGGGATTTGTTATGAAGTTCACCGTGCGCTGTATGTGACATGGTAACTTTATTGTGCGGTTCAGGATAATTACACAATACCAAATTTCTATAGTTTTTTTTTTTTTTCATGTTTTTCTAATCTTGAACAATAAAATAAAACTTTCATTGGTGACATTTTGGGGTGCATGCAACTTTTTTGGGAGGTGGGATGAACAAAAAAACAACAATTTTGTCTTTTAATTTCTTTAGTCTTTATGTATTTTATTATTTATTTTATACAGGAGAAATAATGTGATCAATTTATTTTATTTTACAACTTTGTGCCAAATAGAATTTTCCCTGAAATTCGGATAGTCCACTTCAGATACTTCGATTCACTCAACTTTAATTATGGTTATTGAGTGTTTGTAAACCCAATCGTCCTCCATCTCTCACATTTGATCTAGCAATAGGTCTATATTGGGGTTGTGCTAGAGTCAGGTTAGAGATTGGGGTGACCCTGTTTGCAGGTAGGTGCTTTACCAAACCCCAGGCTAGACTATGGTGACTCCAGGGACTATGACTATATAACGTTGCCTAATCAGTTTTACTCTAGGAGGGGATAACATCAAACGCCTGCTGCAATGTAAAAACCAGACTGAAACTGTGGCTGCTGGAAGCACAGGACCTTCACAATATTGAGACTTTAGTTACTTAAACTGTATCTACAAGCTTAAAAATAAGTAGTGCGACACATAAAAGAACCCTCCAGATATAATGGCTCATTAATAACCTCCATGTCAGTAAATTAATTATTCTCTGGGTGGAGCTAAGCAGTCACATGACTGGCTCTGGCATTAGATGCTCAAGTAAAGGAAGTGTTATAATATAAAGGAGTGGAGTCTGACACTCATTTGCTAGTGTTAGGAACGATGTGGCATGGGGATAACAATCAAGTGCTTTAACAATATAAAAAAAAACTGACTCTAACTGTGGCTGCAGGAAGCACATGACCTCCATAAAGTGAATTAAGACTATTACTTTAAAACTGGATATAAAAGCTTTTTCCTGAAGCTATCATGTAGCTGGAACAGGCAATAGCAGTAATGTATATCAAAAGACCCAGTGACAGAGCCACCATGTTGAGTATGAATGCTACACGAGAGTTGGTGGCTGCAGACGTCATGTCTCATAGAGTTCTGCATCTGAAATCAAAAGATACAGATGTGAGGGAGTAATCTTCTCTAGAATGCACAAGTGTCATACATTCACCAACCAGACCCAGTGCTACAGATGTATCAATCAACCCTATGGACTGGGGATTGAATAAGTAATACCCCCGAACCTACAACCCTGACCTCCAAGACACAGAGTACAATGTACTGTATATCAAAACATCTGAGCACACACAGTTACAAAGTTTATTTATGGTGTAGTATCCCTTTAAATAGCCTGGGTACCCTAGAACTGATCAACTTAGAACTAAAGGGTACCATGAGACCCCAAAGACTGCATCAAATATGATAAGCATATTCATCTTTTACTTTCGATTCACCTATACGTTTGTCTTTTTTCAGCTAAGTTCATGAATAGAATGCCAGAGCCTCAGTGAAGACTGACACTTAATCAGTGCTGTAGAAAAAGTGAGAATAATATTACTCTATAGCATTCAGGACCTATGGAAAGCTGGGTGGCTAGCCCTCAGTACATTATTAAGGCAGTCTGTCGGAATCAGTTTTTTGGCACCTCCTGTCTACTGTATTTACCTTGCAAGAGAAGATGAAAGCGACCAATCCAATAGGGAAACAGCAGCAAACCAGGTTGAAAATGGAGCACCCCAAGTAGTCCTTGTAGATGGGGGGACGCATTATAACTAGAGTTGAGCGAACACCTGGATGTTCGGGTTCGAGAAGTTCGGCCGAACATCCCGGAAATGTTCGGGTTCGGGATCCGAACCCGATCCGAACTTCGTCCCGAACCCGAACCCCATTGAAGTCAATGGGGACCCGAACTTTTCGGCACTAAAAAGGCTGTAAAACAGCCCAGGAAAGAGCTAGAGGGCTGCAAAAGGCAGCAACATGTAGGTAAATCCCCTGCAAACAAATGTGGATAGGGAAATGAATTAAAATAAAAATTAAATAAATAAAAATTAACCAAAATCAATTGGAGAGAGGTTCCATAGCAGAGAATCTGGCTTCCCGTCACCCACCACTGGAACAGTCCATTCTCAGATATTTAGGCCCCGGCACCCAGGCAGAGGAGAGAGGTCCCGTAACAGAGAATCTGTCTTCATGTCAGCAGAGAATTAGTCTGCATGTCATAGCAGAGAATGAGGCTTCACGTCAGCCACCACTGCAACAGTCCATTGGCATATATTTAGGCCCAGCACCCAGGCAGAGGAGGGAGGTCCCGTAACAGAGAATCTGTCTTCATGTCAGCAGAGAATTAGTCTGCATGTCATAGCAGAGAATGAGGCTTCACGTCAGCCACCACTGCAACAGTCCATTGGCATATATTTAGGCCCAGCACACACACAGGCAGAGGAGAGAGGTCCCGTAACAGAGAATCTGGCTTCATGTCAGCAGAGAATCAGTCTGCATGTCATAGCAGAGAATGAGGCTTCACGTCAGCCACCACTGCAACAGTCCATTGGCATATATTTAGGCCCAGCACACACACAGGCAGAGGAGAGAGGTCCCGTAACAGAGAATCTGGCTTCATGTCAGCAGAGAATCAGTCTGCATGTCATAGCAGAGAATGAGGCTTCACGTCAGCCACCACTGCAACAGTCCATTGGCATATATTTAGGCCCAGCACCCAGGCAGAGGAGGGAGGTCCCGTAACAGAGAATCTGTCTTCATGTCAGCAGAGAATTAGTCTGCATGTCATAGCAGAGAATGAGGCTTCACGTCAGCCACCACTGCAACAGTCCATTGGCATATATTTAGGCCCAGCACACACACAGGCAGAGGAGAGAGGTCCCGTAACAGAGAATCTGGCTTCATGACAGCAGAGAATCAGTCTGCATGTCATAGCAGAGAATGAGGCTTCACGTCAGCCACCACTGCAACAGTCCATTGGCATATATTTAGGCCCAGCACACACACAGGCAGAGGAGAGAGGTCCCGTAACAGAGAATCTGGCTTCATGTCAGCAGAGAATCAGTCTGCATGTCATAGCAGAGAATGAGGCTTCACGTCAGCCACCACTGCAACAGTCCATTGGCATATATTTAGGCCCAGCACCCAGGCAGAGGAGGGAGGTCCCGTAACAGAGAATCTGTCTTCATGTCAGCAGAGAATTAGTCTGCATGTCATAGCAGAGAATGAGGCTTCACGTCAGCCACCACTGCAACAGTCCATTGGCATATATTTAGGCCCAGCACCCAGGCAGAGGAGGGAGGTCCCGTAACAGAGAATCTGTCTTCATGTCAGCAGAGAATTAGTCTGCATGTCATAGCAGAGAATGAGGCTTCACGTCAGCCACCACTGGAACAGTCCATTCTCAGATATTTAGGCCCCGGCACCCAGGCAGAGGAGAGAGGTCCCGTAACAGAGAATCTGTCTTCATGTCAGCAGAGAATTAGTCTGCATGTCATAGCAGAGAATGAGGCTTCACGTCAGCCACCACTGCAACAGTCCATTGGCATATATTTAGGCCCAGCACCCAGGCAGAGGAGAGAGGTCCCGTAACAGACAATCTGGCTTCATGTCAGCAGAGAATCAGTCTTCATATCATAGCAGAGAATCAGGCTTCACGTCACCCACCACTGTAAGAGTCAATTTTCATAAATTTAGGCCCAGAACCCAGGCAGAGGAGAAAGGTCCCGTAACAGACAATCTGGCTTCATGTCAGCAGAGAATCAGTCTTCATATCATAGCAGAGAATCAGGCTTCACGTCACCCACCACTGTAAGAGTCAATTTTCATAAATTTAGGCCCAGAACCCAGGCAGAGGAGAAAGGTCCCGTAACAGACAATCTGGCTTCATGTCAGCAGAGAATCAGTCTTCATATCATAGCAGAGAATCAGGCTTCACGTCACCCACCACTGTAAGAGTCAATTTTCATAAATTTAGGCCCAGAACCCAGGTAGAGGAGAAAGGTCCCGTAACAGACAATCTGGCTTCATGACAGCAGAGAATCAGTCTGCATGTCATAGCAGAGAATCAGGCTTCACGTCAGCCACCACTGCAACAGTCCATTGTCATAAATTTAGGCCCAGCACCCATGCAGAGGAGAGAGGTCCCGTAACAGACAATCTGGCTTCATGTCAGCAGAGAATTAGTCTGCATGTCATAGCAGAGAATCAGGCTTCATGTCAGCCACCACTGCAACAGTCCATTGGCATATATTTAGGCCTAGCACACAGGCAGAGGAGAGGTTCATTCAACTTTGGGTAGCATCGCAATATAATGGTAAAATGAAAATAAAAATAGGATTGAATGAGGAAGTGCCCTGGAGTCCAATAATATATGGTTATGGGGAGGTAGTTAATGTCTAATCTGGACAAGGGACGGACAGGTCCTGTGGGATCCATGCCTGGTTCATTTTTATGAACGTCAGCTTGTCCACATTGGCTGTAGACAGGCGGCTGCGTTTGTCTGTAATGACGCCCCCTGCCGTGCTGAATACACGTTCAGACAAAACGCTGGCTGCCGGGCAGGCCAGCACCTCCAAGGCATAAAAGGCTAGCTCTGGCCACGTGGACAATTTAGAGACCCAGAAGTTGAATGGGGCCGAACCATCAGTCAGTACGTGGAGGGGTGTGCACACGTACTGTTCCACCATGTTAGTAAAATGTTGCCTCCTGCTAACACGTTGCGTATCAGGTGGTGGTGCAGTTAGCTGTGGCGTGTTGACAAAAGTTTTCCACATCTCTGCCATGCTAACCCTGCCCTCAGAGGAGCTGGCCGTGACACAGCTGCCTTGGCGACCTCTTGCTCCTCCTCTGCCTTGGCCTTGGGCTTCCACTTGTTCCCCTGTGACATTTGGGAATGCTCTCAGTAGCGCGTCTACCAACGTGCGCTTGTACTCGCGCATCTTCCTATCACGCTCCAGTGCAGGAAGTAAGGTGGGCACATTGTCTTTGTAGCGTGGATCCAGCAGGGTGGCAACCCAGTAGTCCGCACAGGTTAAAATGTGGGCAACTCTGCTGTCGTTGCGCAGGCACTGCAGCATGTAGTCGCTCATGTGTGCCAGGCTGCCCAGGGGTAAGGACAAGCTGTCCTCTGTGGGAGGCGTATCGTCATCGTCCTGCCTTTCCCCCCAGCCACGCACCAGTGATGGACCCGAGCTGCGTTGGGTGCCACCCCGCTGTGACCATGCTTCATCCTCATCCTCCTCCACCTCCTCCTCATCCTCGTCCTCCTCGTCCTCCAGTAGTGGGCCCTGGCTGGCCACATTTGTACCTGGCCTCTGCTGTTGCAAAAAACCTCCCTCTGAGTCACTTCGAAGAGACTGGCCTGAAAGTGCTAAAAATGACCCCTCTTCCTCATCCTCCTCCTCCTCCTCCTGGGCCACCTCCTGTTCCATCATCGCCCTAAGTGTTTTCTCAAGGAGACATAGAAGTGGTATTGTAACGCTGATAACGGTGTCATCGCCACTGGCCATGTTGGTGGAGTACTCGAAACAGCGCAACAGGGCACACAGGTCTCGCATGGAGGCCCAGTCATTGGTGGTGAAGTGGTGCTGTTCTGTAGTGCGACTGACCCGTGCGTGCTGCAGCTGAAACTCCACTATGGCCTGCTGCTGCTCGCACAGTCTGTCCAGCATGTGCAAGGTGGAGTTCCACCTGGTGGGCACGTCGCATATGAGGCGGTGAGCGGGAAGGCCGAAGTTACGCTGTAGCGCAGACAGGCGAGCAGCAGCAGGATGTGAACGCCGGAAGCGCGAACAGACGGCCCGCACTTTATGCAGCAGCTCTGACATGTCGGGGTAGTTGTGAATGAACTTCTGCACCACCAAATTCAGCACATGCGCCAAGCAAGGGATGTGCGTCAAATTGGCTAGTCCCAGAGCTGCAACGAGATTTCGCCCATTATCACACACCACCAGGCCGGGCTTGAGGCTCACCGGCAGCAACCACTCGTCGGTCTGTTGTTCTATACCCCGCCACAACTCCTGTGCGGTGTGGGGCCTGTCCCCCAAACATATGAGTTTCAGAATGGCCTGCTGACGTTTACCCCGGGCTGTGCTGAAGTTGGTGGTGAAGGTGTGTGGCTGACTGGATGAGCAGGTGGAAGAAGAGGAGGAGGAAGCCGAGAAGGAGGAGGTGGCAACAGGAGGCAAAGAATGTTGCCCTGCGATCCTTGGCGGCGGAAGGACGTGCGCCAAACAGCTCTCCGCCTGGGGCCCAGCTGCCACTACATTTACCCAGTGTGCAGTTAGGGAGATATAGCGTCCCTGGCCGTGCTTACTGGTCCACGTATCTGTGGTTAGGTGGACCTTGCTACAGATGGCGTTGCGCAGTGCACACTTGATTTTATCGGATACTTGGTTGTGCAGGGAAGGCACGGCTCTCTTGGAGAAGTAGTGCCGGCTGGGAACAACATACTGTGGGACAGCAAGCGACATGAGCTGTTTGAAGCTGTCTGTGTCCACCAGCCTAAATGACAGCATTTCATAGGCCAGTAGTTTAGAAATGCTGGCATTCAGGGCCAGGGATCGAGGGTGGCTAGGTGGGAATTTACGCTTTCTATCAAATGTTTGTGAGATGGAGAGCTGAACGCTGGCGTGTGACATGGTTGAGACGCTTGGTGACGGAGGTGGTGGTGGTGGTGTTGGTGGTACATCCCCTGTTTGCTGGGCGGCAGGTGCCAACGTTCCTCCAGAGGCGGAGGAAGAGGCCGAGGCGGCAGCAGCAGAATAGGCCGAGGCGGCAGCAGCAGAAGAGGTAGCAGGGGGAGCCTGAGTGACTTCCTTGGTTTTAAGGTGTTTACTCCACTGCAGTTCATGCTTTGCATGCAGGTGCCTGGTCATGCAGGTTGTGCTCAGGTTCAGAACGTTAATGCCTCGCTTCAGGCTCTGATGGCACAGCGTGCAAACCACTCGGGTCTTGTCGTCAGCACATTGTTTGAAGAAGTGCCATGCCAGGGAACTCCTTGAAGCTGCCTTTGGGGTGCTCGGTCCCAGATGGCGGCGGTCAGTAGCAGGCGGAGTCTCTTGGCGGCGGGTGTTCTGCTTTTGCCCACTGCTCCCTCTTTTGCTACGCTGTTGGCTCGGTCTCACCACTGCCTCTTCCTCCGAACTGTGAAAGTCAGTGGCACGACCTTCATTCCATGTGGGGTCTAGGACCTCATCGTCCCCTGCATTGTCTTCCACCCAGTCTTGATCCCTGACCTCCTGTTCAGTCTGCACACTGCAGAAAGACGCAGCAGTTGGCACCTGTGTTTCGTCATCATCAGAGACATGCTGAGGTGGTATTCCCATGTCCTCATCATCAGGAAACATAAGTGGTTGTGCGTCAGTGCATTCTATGTCTTTCACCGCTGGGGAAGGGCTAGGTGGATGCCCTTGGGAAACCCTGCCAGCGGAGTCTTCAAACAGCATAAGAGACTGCTGCATAACTTGAGGCTGAGACAGTTTCCCTGGTATGCATGGGGGTGATGTGACAGACTGATGGGGTTGGTTTTCAGGCGCCATCTGTGCGCTTTCTGCAGAAGACTGGGTGGGAGATAATGTGAACGTGCTGGATCCACTGTCGGCCACCCAATTGACTAATGCCTGTACCTGCTCAGGCCTTACCATCCTTAGAACGGCATTGGGCCCCACCATATATCGCTGTAAATTCTGGCGGCTACTGGGACCTGAAGTAGTTGGTACACTAGGACGTGTGGATGTGGCAGAACGGCCACGTCCTCTCCCAGCACCAGAGGGTCCACTAACACCACCACGACCATGTCCACGTCCGCGTCCCTTACTAGATGTTTTTCTCATTGTTATGGTTCACCACAACAACAAATATATTATTTGGCCCAATGTATTGTATTCAAATTCAGCGGGATATAAATTTGAGGCCTAGTATTTAGGCGCTGGGTGACCGGTATGGATTTAGTGACAGAATTAGACTTGGAAATGCACAGAAGCGTGTGTGTGTGAAGTTATTCTGAATGACCCAATGTGCACCTTGAATATTATATACCCTTTTAGGGATAGATTTCAAATAGCTCTGATATAGCAGAAACCACTAAATTATGAAATTGCTAAATTGGGAATTGTACTTCAACCCAGAACAAAAAATGTGCTTTGACGGACACTAAATATCTTGCCCAGCAACAACAGTACAACGGTGGGTAACGAGAGATTTAGAGGGAATTAAATTTGAGGCCTAGTATTTAGGCGCTGGGTCACCGGTATGGATTTAGTGACAGAATTAGACTTGGAAATACACAGTAGCGGGTGTGTGTGAAGTTATTCTGAATGACCCTATGTGCACCTTCAATATTATATACCCTTTTTGGGATAGATTTCAAAGAGCTCTGATATAGCAGGAACCACTAAATTATGAAATTGCTAAATTGGGAATTGTATTTCAACCCAGAACAAGAAATGTGCTTGAACGGACACTAAATAACTCGCCCAGCTACAGCACTAGGGACAGATTTAGCTGGATATAAATTTGAGGCCTAGTATTTAGGCGCTGGGTGACAGGTATGGGTTTAGTGACAGAATTAGACTTGGAAATACACAGTAGCGGGTGTGTGTGAAGTTATTCTGAATGACCCTATGTGCACCTTCAATATTATATACCCTTTTAGGGATAGATTTCAAATAGCTCTGATATAGCAGAAACCACTAAATTATGAAATTGCTAAATTGGGAATTGTACTTCAACCCAGAACAAAAAATGTGCTTTGACGGACACTAAATATCTTGCCCAGCAACAACAGTACAGCGGTGGGTAACGAGAGATTTAGAGGGAATTAAATTTGAGGCCTAGTATTTAGGCGCTGGGTCACCGGTATGGATTTAGTGACAGAATTAGACTTGGAAATACACAGTAGCGGGTGTGTGTGAAGTTATTCTGAATGACCCTATGTGCACCTTCAATATTATATACCCTTTTTGGGATAGATTTCAAATAGCTCTGATATAGCAGAAACCACTAAATTATGAAATTGCTAAATTGGGAATTGTACTTCAACCCAGAACAAAAAATGTGCTTTGACGGACACTAAATATCTTGCCCAGCAACAACAGTACACCGGTGGGTAACGAGAGATTTAGAGGGAATTAAATTTGAGGCCTAGTATTTAGGCGCTGGGTCACCGGTATGGATTTAGTGACAGAATTAGACTTGGAAATACACAGTAGCGGGTGTGTGTGAAGTTATTCTGAATGACCCTATGTGCACCTTCAATATTATATACCCTTTTTGGGATAGATTTCAAATAGCTCTGATATAGCAGGAACCACTAAATTATGAAATTGCTAAATTGGGAATTGTACTTCAACCCAGAACAAAAAATGTGCTTTGACGGGCACTAAATAACTTTCCCAGCTACAACAGGACAACGGTAACGAGAGATTTAGAGGGATTTAAATTTGAGGCCTAGTATTTAGGCGCTGGGTGACAGGTATGGGTTTAGTGACAGAATTAGACTTGGAAATACACAGTAGCGGGTGTGTGTGAAGTTATTCTGAATGACCCTATGTGCACCTTCAATATTATATACCCTTTTTGGGATAGATTTCAAATAGCTCTGATATAGCAGAAACCACTAAATTATGAAATTGCTAAATTGGGAATTGTACTTCAACCCAGAACAAAAAATGTGCTTTGACGGACACTAAATATCTTGCCCAGCAACAACAGTACAGCGGTGGGTAACGAGAGATTTAGAGGGAATTAAATTTGAGGCCTAGTATTTAGGCGCTGGGTCACCGGTATGGATTTAGTGACAGAATTAGACTTGGAAATACACAGTAGCGGGTGTGTGTGAAGTTACTCTGAATGACCCTATGTGCACCTTCAATATTATATACCCTTTTTGGGATAGATTTCAAAGAGCTCTGATATAGCAGGAACCACTAAATTATGAAATTGCTAAATTGGGAATTGTATTTCAACCCAGAACAAGAAATGTGCTTGAACGGACACTAAATAACTCGCCCAGCTACAGCACTAGGGACAGATTTAGCTGGATATAAATTTGAGGCCTAGTATTTAGGCGCTGGGTGACCGGTATGGATTTAGTGACAGAATTAGACTGGGATATGGCCAAAAAATGAACAGACTATTGCTGGTTAAATGCACTTGGTGTGACAGCTTCACCCTGATGTAGGCTTTAGCCAAAAAACAACCACACCATTGAGGGTTAAATGCACTTGGTGACAGGCGCAGCTTGCCCCTGATTTTGTATATGGCCAAAAAATGAACAGACTATTGCTGGTTAAATGCACTTGGTGTGACAGCTTCACCCTGATGTAGGCTTTAGCCAAAAAACAACCACACCATTGAGGGTTAAATGCACTTGGTGACAGGCGCAGCTTGCCCCTGATTTTGTATATGGCCAAAAAATGAACAGACTATTGCTGGTTAAATGCACTTGGTGTGACAGCTTCACCCTGATGTAGGCTTTAGCCAAAAAACAACCACACCATTGAGGGTTAAATGCACTTGGTGACAGGCGCAGCTTGCCCCTGATTTTGTATATGGCCAAAAAATGAACAGACTATTGCTGGTTAAATGCACTTGGTGTCACAGCTTCACCCTGATGTAGGCTTTAGCCAAAAAACAACCACACCATTGAGGGTTAAATGCACTTGGTCGCAGCTTGTGCTGGCGCACCACAAGACACAAAATGGCCGCCGATCACCCCAGAAAAATGAGACTGACAAACGGTCTGTGCAGCCTAAAAACAGTGAGCAATTGAGGATCAGCAGCTCAATGATCCACAGCTGCAGATCGATCAGTTAATCAAGTCCTTTGGAGGAGTTAATCTGCCTAATCTCGCCCTACTGTCGCAGCCGCAACCTCTCCCTACGCTAATCAGAGCAGAGTGACGGGCGGCGCTATGTGACTCCAGCTTAAATAGAGGCTGGGTCACATGGTGCTCTGGCCAATCACAGCCATGCCAATAGTAGGCATGGCTGTGATGGCCTCTTGGGGCAAGTAGTATGACGCTTGTTGATTGGCTGCTTTGCAGCCTTTCAAAAAGCGCCAAGAAAGCGTCACAAAAGCGCGAAGAAAGCGACGAACACCGAACCCGAACCCGGACTTTTACGAAAATGTCCGGGTTCGGGTCCGTGTCACGGACACCCCAAAATTCGGTACGAACCCGAACTATACAGTTCGAGTTCGCTCATCCCTAATTATAACCACACTGTTCTGGGGAGGTAGAATTATAGTATTAGTGGGGGGTGGCAATGGTGTCACAACCACAGGTGGTGGGCAGTACCAGGGCGGAGAAGGATCAGCATAGTCCTGAAGACGGATCTCATTGACATAGGGGTCTCCTACATATGAGTGATAAGATGGGGGAGATTGATACATCCTTCAGCCTCAGAAGCATCTCACAGGTGCACATTATATACACAGGATACCGGTGTTTACCCAGCGTACAAAATTACGACAGCGGTCAGGACACAAAAAAATCTGGGGTTTCCAGGAAATAAAACCTAGAAAATACAAGATATCTTATCCTGTGACTGTGTTTCCGTTACAAGGCAAATAATGATAAAGAGATAAACATACAAGAGAGGCACAGGGCTGACAATACCTCGCAGGGCTGTGTAACAATCCCACATCTGTCACACTAGTCATATGATGAGCAGTACATGGCGATTATGGGTTTCACTGTCCATAAAGATATCAGCCTAAGGCTCTACAGCAAAGAAACTCAGCAGCAGCTTTTCTTATACATAGGTGCATTATTATAGTAGTTATACTCTTAACCATATTTATTTTTATTGAAAAGGAATTAGAGCTGTGGGCTCGCACATAACAGCAGAAGGATGACAGTGAGTCATAAATGACAGTCAAATAAAATATACACGTCATGTGTGAGCATTACATAAAATCAGAGGCATCAATCAGATACACTTATACATAGGGGAGGAAGGAAAAGGGGAGGAAGGGAGTGGAGGAAAAAAGGGGGGGAAAAAACAAGGGAGAAAAGGAATGCTGCTCTAGCACGGAAAGTTTCTATGTGCTTTCCATGGGGACCACAGTTTTAAGAAGCGAGAGCGTGAGTTATTTTCCCAATGCGCCAGCTCCTCAAAACGGTAGATCTGGTCAACCTTATCCGTCCACATATGGAGAGACGGTGGGGAATCAGTTTTCCACAAAAAGGGGATAAGCAGCTTCGCTGCCGTAAGTAACATTGTCGGGAGATTATTCTTAGCAGGAGTGAGGGTGTCATTAGGGCACCATAATAGAATAAGTTTAGCGTCCAGGATTATCTTGGTCTTACATATGGTATTGATCAGGGACTCCACCAGCTTCCAGAACGGCTGAATCTTATGACAGAGCCACCAAATGTGAGACAGGGATCCAGTTTCTATACCACATCTCCAGCAAGTTTCGGGGATTTCTGGGTTCAGCTTATGCAAGAATTCAGGTGTCTTATACCACCTACTGAGGAGCTTAAATGAATTCTCCTGGATCCTAACACATCGGTTGAAACCGTGCGAATGAGCTAAGACAAAGGCTTTCTCTGGTTCTTTTAAGGTCAGAGAGAGCTCCTTTTCCCAAGAGGTCACGTATCGGAGCTCCGGCGGAAAGGTGGAAAGCATTTCCTTATACATCAGGGAAAGTGGCCTAAGGGGGGGCTTAATAGCTAAGACTTTCCTCTCCAGCCAGGAAGGAGAACCGCTCCCAGCAAAGGATCCAGTACACTGAGTGGTATCTCTTTTAAAATCTGCCAGGTGAAAGAAGGGAGCCGCTTTGACTTCAGGGCGGTCCATTATCAGATTCCAGTGCAAACTGCCATCTGGGAGAAGGACATCTCGCAGAGACAGGTCAGCGAGCCTGGACCAAATCCCAGAGGGGTTTGACACTGAAGGGTGGATGTGGGATTGCAGAAATTTGAGTGGCATACAGGGGTTTGGAAAGCTGAACAGGTGGGATTGGACCATCTTGGACCATTCTACCAGCATCCCCTTCCAAAATGGGGAAGAAGCGCAGTGATTGGCCGAGAAGGGCCTGACGCCCCACAAAGTAAGCCATTCCTGATTGGAGATCAATACAGACTCAAGGCGTGAACAAAGTGAGCTAGATGACCGAGATAGGGCTGTTACACATCTACACAATTGGACAGCAGTATAATATACTTTTACATCTGGCATCCCAAGCCCCCAAACCTCCTGTCCCTTGTCAGGATAGAGTAGGCAATGCGCGGTGATTTGCCATTCCATAGAAAACGTGTGAACACTCGGCGGACCTCTGTGAAATATGAGTTTGGCAGCCAAATAGGGAGGGATTGAAGCATATATAAAAATTTGGGGAGAATAAACGTCTTAAGGTAGTTCTTTCTTCCAACCCAGGAAACAAATGGGAGATTCAGGTTTTGTAGATGCTTACGCACATTTTGCAAAAGTGGAGCATAATTGAGAGAGGCTAAGTCTTGGACATTAGCCGAAACTCGCGTCCCCAAGAACGTAATATCTCTGGAGGCCCAGGTGAACGGGGTACTCCGCTTAAGATTATTAATCAAAGTTTGGGGGCAGGAAATATTGAGAGCCATGGATTTCCCATAGTTTATTTTAAAATTGGATACAAATCCAAATTCCTCAAATATATTCAACAGCTTGGGCAAAGACTCCGAAGGGTTGGAGGTCATGACTAAAAGGTCGTCTGCGAATGCTGCAGTAACATGATTGCAAGAGCCAACCCGGAGGCCTTTAATATCTGGGTCTGCTCTAATTTTACACAGGAGGGTCTCCATCACTAAAATGAATAGTGCAGGAGAGAGGGGACATCCCTGCCTTGTCCCGTTAGTGATGCGAAATGGTGGGGACAGTGCTCCATTAACTTTGACCATGGCAGAGGGGGCCGAATATAGGCTATTGATAGCAGTAACAAACTGGTCTGGGAAGCCGAACCTCGCCAGGGTCCGTGACATAAAGTGCCAGCTGACCCTGTCGAAGGCCTTCTCCGCATCTGTACTCACCAGAACCAAAGGCTTAGAAGATCTTTTGGCCCAATTTACAAGATGGAGGAGCCGTACCGTGTTTTCTGACCCCTGTCTGCCATGGACAAAGCCCACCTGCTCCTCTTGGACAATGTCAGGAAGAACATCCTGAAGCCTAGAAGCCAGAATCTTCGCCCACCACTTCACATTGTTGTTAAGCAGAGATATCGGCCTATAATTACTACAGCAAGTCGGATCCTTATTTTCCTTGTGAAGGACAGTAATGTGCGCCAATAAGGAGTGGGGAGCAAGAGAGCCACCAGTCAGGAGGTGATTGCACAAATTCTTGAAACGGGGGATTAAAACATCTTGAAATGATTTGTAATACACGATGGAGAAGCCATCGGGGCCGGGACTTTTGCCTGAGGGAATGGACATGAGAATCTTACGGATTTCTGACTCTGAGATGGGTCTAGTTAGTTGGGAGGCCTTAGATGAAGAAATAGAAGGGAGGTTAAGGGTCTGCAGGAATTTATCTGTGGCTTCCAATAGGTCACCAAGTGTAGCCCCTGATGGGGGGGGGGGGGGGTAAGTTGTACAAAGCTTCATAGAACGAACAAAATGCCTTGGCTACATCTGGAGTGGACTTATGTATCAATCCCTTGGAATCTTTAATGGAGGAAACAAAGGAGTCAGAAAACTGCTTTTTAGCGATAGCTGACATCAGTTTGTTTCCTCTATTCCCATGGGCATAGGCCTTAAATCTTGATCGTAACACTAATTTTGCAGAAGTGACATTTAATAAGTTTTTAAGACACGTTCTAGCTTCAGTCAATTCTGTTAATGTGCGTATAGCCTGTGATTCCTTGTGGGAGGATTCCAGACGAGCAATGGAAGCTAACAGAGCGTCCAAGGCCTTCATCCTTTGCTTTTTTACATAAGCCCCCAAGGCAATAAGTTCTCCTCTAAGGACTACTTTATGGGATTCCCAAAGTATAGCAGGAGAAGGGGGGGATTCTGGGGTATTGTTAAGCCTAAAGAATTCCGAGATCGAGGCCTTAATTTTGCTGGCGTGTGTGGGGTCCAAGACCAAAGTGTCATTGAGGCGCCACACACGCTCTTTCCTCTGTGGACCTGACAGGGAGAAGGTAATAATAACAGGGGCATGATCGGACAATGTTATATTGCCTATCCGAGCTCCAGAGACATTACGTATATGTGAATCAGACATGAACAGATAATCCAATCTATGGAAGGACATCTTAGCGTGCGAGTAAAATGTATAGTCTCGGCCATTGGGGTTCATGGTCCGCCAAACGTCCAAAACCTTTAGTTTCCTCAGTGAAATTTTTAGCCTTTTTAATAACCTGTAAGACACAGAAGGTCTGCCCACCGAGGTGTCCACCGCTGGTTCCATGGCGACATTAAAGTCGCCCCCTAGAATCAATAACCCTTCTGAGAAGGAGGATAGGGCAGTTAGGGTCTGAACGAG
Source organism: Bufo gargarizans (assembly GCF_014858855.1). Taxonomy (NCBI): domain Eukaryota; kingdom Metazoa; phylum Chordata; class Amphibia; order Anura; family Bufonidae; genus Bufo; species Bufo gargarizans. Next base: position 44,829,290 of record NC_058088.1, read on the forward strand.
CCATGGTTAGAGTTGAGCGAACACCTGGATGTTCGGGTTCGAGAAGTTCGGCCGAACATCCCGGAAATGTTCGGGTTCGGGATCCGAACCCGATCCGAACTTCGTCCCGAACCCGAACCCCATTGAAGTCAATGGGGACCCGAACTTTTCGGCACTAAAAAGGCTGTAAAACAGCCCAGGAAAGAGCTAGAGGGCTGCAAAAGGCAGCAACATGTAGGTAAATCCCCTGCAAACAAATGTGGATAGGGAAATGAATTAAAATAAAAATTAAATAAATAAAAATTAACCAAAATCAATTGGAGAGAGGTTCCATAGCAGAGAATCTGGCTTCCCGTCACCCACCACTGGAACAGTCCATTCTCAGATATTTAGGCCCCGGCACCCAGGCAGAGGAGAGAGGTCCCGTAACAGAGAATCTGTCTTCATGTCAGCAGAGAATTAGTCTGCATGTCATAGCAGAGAATGAGGCTTCACGTCAGCCACCACTGCAACAGTCCATTGGCATATATTTAGGCCCAGCACCCAGGCAGAGGAGGGAGGTCCCGTAACAGAGAATCTGTCTTCATGTCAGCAGAGAATTAGTCTGCATGTCATAGCAGAGAATGAGGCTTCACGTCAGCCACCACTGCAACAGTCCATTGGCATATATTTAGGCCCAGCACACACACAGGCAGAGGAGAGAGGTCCCGTAACAGAGAATCTGGCTTCATGTCAGCAGAGAATCAGTCTGCATGTCATAGCAGAGAATGAGGCTTCACGTCAGCCACCACTGCAACAGTCCATTGGCATATATTTAGGCCCAGCACACACACAGGCAGAGGAGAGAGGTCCCGTAACAGAGAATCTGTCTTCATGTCAGCAGAGAATCAGTCTGCATGTCATAGCAGAGAATGAGGCTTCACGTCAGCCACCACTGCAACAGTCCATTGGCATATATTTAGGCCTAGCACACAGGCAGAGGAGAGAGGTCCCGTAACAGACAATCTGGCTTCATGTCAGCAGAGAATCAGTCTGCATGTCATAGCAGAGAATGAGGCTTCACGTCAGCCACCACTGCAACAGTCCATTGGCATATATTTAGGCCCAGCACACACACAGGCAGAGGAGAGAGGTCCCGTAACAGAGAATCTGTCTTCATGTCAGCAGAGAATCAGTCTGCATGTCATAGCAGAGAATGAGGCTTCACGTCAGCCACCACTGCAACAGTCCATTGGCATATATTTAGGCCTAGCACACAGGCAGAGGAGAGAGGTCCCGTAACAGACAATCTGGCTTCATGTCAGCAGAGAATCAGTCTGCATGTCATAGCAGAGAATGAGGCTTCACGTCAGCCACCACTGCAACAGTCCATTGGCATATATTTAGGCCCAGCACACACACAGGCAGAGGAGAGAGGTCCCGTAACAGAGAATCTGGCTTCATGTCAGCAGAGAATCAGTCTGCATGTCATAGCAGAGAATGAGGCTTCACGTCAGCCACCACTGCAACAGTCCATTGGCATATATTTAGGCCCAGCACACACACAGGCAGAGGAGAGAGGTCCCGTAACAGAGGATCTGGCTTCATGTCAGCAGAGAATTAGTCTGCATGTCATAGCAGAGAATCAGGCTTCACGTCAGCCACCACTGCAACAGTCCATTGTCATAAATTTAGGCCCAGCACCCAGGCAGAGGAGAGAGGTCCCGTAACAGACAATCTGGCTTCATGTCAGCAGAGAATTAGTCTGCATGTCATAGCAGAGAATGAGGCTTCACGTCAGCCACCACTGCAACAGTCCATTGGCATATATTTAGGCCTAGCACACAGGCAGAGGAGAGAGGTCCCGTAACAGAGAATCTGGCTTCATGTCAGCAGAGAATCAGTCTGCATGTCATAGCAGAGAATGAGGCTTCACGTCACCCACCACTGCAACAGTCCATTGGCATATATTTAGGCCTAGCACACAGGCAGAGGAGAGGTTCATTCAACTTTGGGTAGCCTCGCAATATAATGGTAAAATGAAAATAAAAATAGGATTGAATGAGGAAGTGCCCTGGAGTCCAATAATATATGGTTATGGGGAGGTAGTTAATGTCTAATCTGGACAAGGGACGGACAGGTCCTGTGGGATCCATGCCTGGTTCATTTTTATGAACGTCAGCTTGTCCACATTGGCTGTAGACAGGCGGCTGCGTTTGTCTGTAATGACGCCCCCTGCCGTGCTGAATACACGTTCAGACAAAACGCTGGCTGCCGGGCAGGCCAGCACCTCCAAGGCATAAAAGGCTAGCTCTGGCCACGTGGACAATTTAGAGACCCAGAAGTTGAATGGGGCCGAACCATCAGTCAGTACGTGGAGGGGTGTGCACACGTACTGTTCCACCATGTTAGTGAAATGTTGCCTCCTGCTAACACGTTGCGTATCAGGTGGTGGTGCAGTTAGCTGTGGCGTGTTGACAAAAGTTTTCCACATCTCTGCCATGCTAACCCTGCCCTCAGAGGAGCTGGCCGTGACACAGCTGCCTTGGCGACCTCTTGCTCCTCCTCTGCCTTGGCCTTGGGCTTCCACTTGTTCCCCTGTGACATTTGGGAATGCTCTCAGTAGCGCGTCTACCAACGTGCGCTTGTACTCGCGCATCTTCCTATCACGCTCCAGTGCAGGAAGTAAGGTGGGCACATTGTCTTTGTAGCGTGGATCCAGCAGGGTGGCAACCCAGTAGTCCGCACAGGTTAAAATGTGGGCAACTCTGCTGTCGTTGCGCAGGCACTGCAGCATGTAGTCGCTCATGTGTGCCAGGCTGCCCAGGGGTAAGGACAAGCTGTCCTCTGTGGGAGGCGTATCGTCATCGTCCTGCCTTTCCCCCCAGCCACGCACCAGTGATGGACCCGAGCTGCGTTGGGTGCCACCCCGCTGTGACCATGCTTCATCCTCATCCTCCTCCACCTCCTCCTCATCCTCGTCCTCCTCGTCCTCCAGTAGTGGGCCCTGGCTGGCCACATTTGTACCTGGCCTCTGCTGTTGCCAAAAACCTCCCTCTGAGTCACTTCGAAGAGACTGGCCTGAAAGTGCTAAAAATGACCCCTCTTCCTCCTCCTCCTCCTCCTCCTGGGCCACCTCCTCTTCCATCATCGCCCTAAGTGTTTTCTCAAGGAGACATAGAAGTGGTATTGTAACGCTGATAACGGTGTCATCGCCACTGGCCATGTTGGTGGAGTACTCGAAACAGCGCAACAGGGCACACAGGTCTCGCATGGAGGCCCAGTCATTGGTGGTGAAGTGGTGCTGTTCTGTAGTGCGACTGACCCGTGCGTGCTGCAGCTGAAACTCCACTATGGCCTGCTGCTGCTCGCACAGTCTGTCCAGCATGTGCAAGGTGGAGTTCCACCTGGTGGGCACGTCGCATATGAGGCGGTGAGCGGGAAGGCCGAAGTTACGCTGTAGCGCAGACAGGCGAGCAGCAGCAGGATGTGAACGCCGGAAGCGCGAACAGACGGCCCGCACTTTATGCAGCAGCTCTGACATGTCGGGGTAGTTGTGAATGAACTTCTGCACCACCAAATTCAGCACATGCGCCAAGCAAGGGATGTGCGTCAAATTGGCTAGTCCCAGAGCTGCAACGAGATTTCGCCCATTATCACACACCACCAGGCCGGGCTTGAGGCTCACCGGCAGCAACCACTCGTCGGTCTGTTGTTCAATACCCCGCCACAACTCCTGTGCGGTGTGGGGCCTGTCCCCCAAACATATGAGTTTCAGAATGGCCTGCTGACGTTTACCCCGGGCTGTGCTGAAGTTGGTGGTGAAGGTGTGTGGCTGACTGGATGAGCAGGTGGAAGAAGAGGAGGAGGAAGCCGAGAAGGAGGAGGTGGCAACAGGAGGCAAAGAATGTTGCCCTGCGATCCTTGGCGGCGGAAGGACGTGCGCCAAACAGCTCTCCGCCTGGGGCCCAGCTGCCACTACATTTACCCAGTGTGCAGTTAGGGAGATATAGCGTCCCTGGCCGTGCTTACTGGTCCACGTATCTGTGGTTAGGTGGACCTTGCTACAGATGGCGTTGCGCAGTGCACACTTGATTTTATCGGATACTTGGTTGTGCAGGGAAGGCACGGCTCTCTTGGAGAAGTAGTGCCGGCTGGGAACAACATACTGTGGGACAGCAAGCGACATGAGCTGTTTGAAGCTGTCTGTGTCCACCAGCCTAAATGACAGCATTTCATAGGCCAGTAGTTTAGAAATGCTGGCATTCAGGGCCAGGGATCGAGGGTGGCTAGGTGGGAATTTACGCTTTCTATCAAATGTTTGTGAGATGGAGAGCTGAACGCTGGCGTGTGACATGGTTGAGACGCTTGGTGACGGAGGTGGTGGTGGTGGTGTTGGTGGTACATCCCCTGTTTGCTGGGCGGCAGGTGCCAACGTTCCTCCAGAGGCGGAGGAAGAGGCCGAGGCGGCAGCAGCAGAATAGGCCGAGGCGGCAGCAGCAGAAGAGGTAGCAGGGGGAGCCTGAGTGACTTCCTTGGTTTTAAGGTGTTTACTCCACTGCAGTTCATGCTTTGCATGCAGGTGCCTGGTCATGCAGGTTGTGCTCAGGTTCAGAACGTTAATGCCTCGCTTCAGGCTCTGATGGCACAGCGTGCAAACCACTCGGGTCTTGTCGTCAGCACATTGTTTGAAGAAGTGCCATGCCAGGGAACTCCTTGAAGCTGCCTTTGGGGTGCTCGGTCCCAGATGGCTGCGGTCAGTAGCAGGCGGAGTCTCTTGGCGGCGGGTGTTCTGCTTTTGCCCACTGCTCCCTCTTTTGCTACGCTTTCTTCCTCCGAACTGTGAAAGTCAGTGGCACGACCTTCATTCCATGTGGGGTCTAGGACCTCATCGTCCCCTGCATCGTCTTCCACCCAGTCTTGATCCCTGACCTCCTGTTCAGTCTGCACACTGCAGAAAGACGCAGCAGTTGGCACCTGTGTTTCGTCATCATCAGAGACATGCTGAGGTGGTATTCCCATGTCCTCATCATCAGGAAACATAAGTGGTTGTGCGTCAGTGCATTCTATGTCTTTCACCGCTGGGGAAGGGCTAGGTGGATGCCCTTGGGAAACCCTGCCAGCGGAGTCTTCAAACAGCATAAGAGACTGCTGCATAACTTGAGGCTGAGACAGTTTCCCTGGTATGCATGGGGGTGATGTGACAGACTGATGGGGTTGGTTTTCAGGCGCCATCTGTGCGCTTTCTGCAGAAGACTGGGTGGGAGATAATGTGAACGTGCTGGATCCACTGTCGGCCACCCAATTGACTAATGCCTGTACCTGCTCAGGCCTTACCATCCTTAGAACGGCATTGGGCCCCACCATATATCGCTGTAAATTCTGGCGGCTACTGGGACCTGAGGTAGTTGGTACACTAGGACGTGTGGATGTGGCAGAACGGCCACGTCCTCTCCCAGCACCAGAGGGTCCACTAACACCACCACGACCATGTCCACGTCCGCGTCCCTTACTAGATGTTTTTCTCATTGTTATGGTTCACCACAACAACAAATATATTATTTGGCCCAATGTATTGTATTCAAATTCAGCGGGATATAAATTTGAGGCCTAGTATTTAGGCGCTGGGTGACAGGTATGGGTTTAGTGACAGAATTAGACTTGGAAATACACAGTAGCGGGTGTGTGTGAAGTTATTCTGAATGACCCAATGTGCACCTTGAATATTATATACCCTTTTAGGGATAGATTTCAAATAGCTCTGATATAGCAGAAACCACTAAATTATGAAATTGCTAAATTGGGAATTGTATTTCAACCCAGAACAAGAAATGTGCTTGAACGGACACTAAATAACTCGCCCAGCTACAGCACTAACGAGAGATTTAGCAGGATATAAATTTGAGGCCTAGTATTTAGGCGCTGGGTGACAGGTATGGGTTTAGTGACAGAATTAGACTTGGAAATACACAGTAGCGGGTGTGTGTGAAGTTATTCTGAATGACCCAATGTGCACCTTGAATATTATATACCCTTTTAGGGATAGATTTCAAATAGCTCTGATATAGCAGAAACCACTAAATTATGAAATTGCTAAATTGGGAATTGTATTTCAACCCAGAACAAGAAATGTGCTTGAACGGACACTAAATAACTCGCCCAGCTACAGCACTAACGAGAGATTTAGCAGGATATAAATTTGAGGCCTAGTATTTAGGCGCTGGGTGACAGGTATGGGTTTAGTGACAGAATTAGACTTGGAAATACACAGTAGCGGGTGTGTGTGAAGTTATTCTGAATGACCCAATGTGCACCTTGAATATTATATACCCTTTTAGGGATAGATTTCAAATAGCTCTGATATAGCAGAAACCACTAAATTATGAAATTGCTAAATTGGGAATTGTATTTCAACCCAGAACAAGAAATGTGCTTGAACGGACACTAAATAACTCGCCCAGCTACAGCACTAACGAGAGATTTAGCAGGATATAAATTTGAGGCCTAGTATTTAGGCGCTGGGTGACAGGTATGGGTTTAGTGACAGAATTAGACTTGGAAATACACAGTAGCGGGTGTGTGTGAAGTTATTCTGAATGACCCAATGTGCACCTTGAATATTATATACCCTTTTAGGGATAGATTTCAAATAGCTCTGATATAGCAGAAACCACTAAATTATGAAATTGATAAATTGGGAATTGTATTTCAACCCAGAACAAGAAATGTGCTTGAACGGACACTAAATAACTCGCCCAGCTACAGCACTAGGGACAGATTTAGCAGGATATAAATTTGAGGCCTAGTATTTAGGCGCTGGGTGACAGGTATGGGTTTAGTGACAGAATTAGACTTGGAAATACACAGTAGCGGGTGTGTGTGAAGTTATTCTGAATGACCCAATGTGCACCTTGAATATTATATACCCTTTTAGGGATAGATTTCAAATAGCTCTGATATAGCAGAAACCACTAAATTATGAAATTGCTAAATTGGGAATTGTATTTCAACCCAGAACAAGAAATGTGCTTGAACGGACACTAAATAACTCGCCCAGCTACAGCACTAACGAGAGATTTAGCAGGATATAAATTTGAGGCCTAGTATTTAGGCGCTGGGTGACAGGTATGGGTTTAGTGACAGAATTAGACTTGGAAATACACAGTAGCGGGTGTGTGTGAAGTTATTCTGAATGACCCAATGTGCACCTTGAATATTATATACCCTTTTAGGGATAGATTTCAAATAGCTCTGATATAGCAGAAACCACTAAATTATGAAATTGCTAAATTGGGAATTGTATTTCAACCCAGAACAAGAAATGTGCTTGAACGGACACTAAATAACTCGCCCAGCTACAGCACTAACGAGAGATTTAGCAGGATATAAATTTGAGGCCTAGTATTTAGGCGCTGGGTGACAGGTATGGGTTTAGTGACAGAATTAGACTTGGAAATACACAGTAGCGGGTGTGTGTGAAGTTATTCTGAATGACCCTATGTGCACCTTGAATATTATATACCCTTTTAGGGATAGATTTCAAATAGCTCTGATACAGCAGAAACCACTAAATTTTTAAATTGCTAAATTGGGAATTGTATTTCAACCCAGAACAAAAAATGTGCTTTGACGGACACTAAATAACTTTCCCAGCCACAACAGTACAGCGGTAACGAGAGATTTAGCGGGATATAAATTTGAGGCCTAGTATTTAGGCGCTGGGTGACCGGTATGGATTTACTGACAGAATTAGACTGGGATATGGCCAAAAAATAACCACACTATTGCTGGTTAAATGCACTTGGTGACGGGCGCAGCTTGCCCCTGATTTAGTATATGGCCAAAAAATGAACAGACTATTGCTGGTTAAATGCACTTGGTGTGATAGCTTGACCAACCACACTACTGAGGGTTAAATGCACTTGGTGTGACAGCTTCACCCTGATGTAGGCTTTAGCCAAAAAACAACCACACCATTGAGGGTTAAATGCACTTGGTCGCAGCTTGTGCTGGCGCACCACAAGACACAAAATGGCCGCCGATCACCCCAGAAAAATGTGACTGACAAACGGTCTGGGCAGCCTAAAAACAGTGAGCAATTGAGGATCAGCAGCTCAATGATCCACAGCTGCAGATCGATCAGTTAATCAAGTCCTTTGGAGGAGTTAATCTGCCTAATCTCGCCCTACTGTCGCAGCCGCAACCTCTCCCTACGCTAATCAGAGCAGAGTGACGGGCGGCGCTATGTGACTCCAGCTTAAATAGAGGCTGGGTCACATGGTGCTCTGGCCAATCACAGCCATGCCAATAGTAGGCATGGCTGTGATGGCCTCTTGGGGCAAGTAGTATGACGCTTGTTGATTGGCTGCTTTGCAGCCTTTCAAAAAGCGCCAAGAAAGCGTCACAAAAGCGCGAAGAAAGCGACGAACACCGAACCCGAACCCGGACTTTTACGAAAATGTCCGGGTTCGGGTCCGTGTCACGGACACCCCAAAATTCGGTACGAACCCGAACTATACAGTTCGAGTTCGCTCATCCCTAGCCATGGTACTTGGCCTTTATTAGGGGCATATAGGTTGGCAAATGTTACAGGAGAGTCACCTAAGACACCTTTTACAAAAAGGAACCTGCCCTCAGGGTCTGCGGATGTTGCTTTGGGCTTGAAAGGGAGGCATTTATCGACAGTTATACTGACACCCCTACTGGCAGAGTCATGTGTGCTATGGAACCATTGTACAAATTTCCTCGGAGGAAACTTGGGAATTTTGCCTGTTCTAAAATGGGTCTCCTGTAGGAAGACCACTGACACCCTATGTTTCAGGAGGAGAGAGAGTGTCTGAGACCGTTTGCATGGCTCGTTCAGCCCATGTGCATTGAGTGAGGCTACTACTATGGAAGACATTTTTGCATACATACAACTGTACATGAGCATATGATACCCCAGACCATAAAGAAAAGCACCAAGATAAAAAGAGCAGAGGAAAGGGGGGGAGGGAAGGGGGATAGAGGACAGAAAGTAAGGGGGATAACATTAAACATATTAAACTGACAAATAACCCGCTCGGACATGATACCCATCCGAGAAATGATGAGCGCTTCACTTATCACCAGCCAAAATAGAAATGGACTGGCGAGGGGGCAAGTAAAGCGCTTATGGTCTATAATAAAGAGACCAAAAAGAACAAAAAATTAAAAAAAAATACACCCAGCACCGGAATCTATCCGGTCATTACCCTGCACATGGGGAGAGAGGGATCACCTCTTTGGAGGCAGAGTCCTACATCATCAGGAAAGCGTCCCAAGTAAGGCATAACTTCCTATAGGAACATTAGGCTATAAACATGGAATTAGCCAAATACAAGGCGATTAGGAAAAGGCCAGGATCACCCAAACAAAACACTCTGCCAGGAGGGCAAGAGATACAAACATCTCATATTAGAGAAATGAAATAAAGCATGGTGTTAGCAGTTCATGCTCACAGACACAGCCGATGACACCGTGGCACAGGCTCAGGTGAGGGCCCTGTCCATCTTGTTGCGTCCCGAGCGATCTGACCTGCCTGCAGACACCGTCTGCCAAGCAGATACCCGTGGTGGAAAAGGCAAGGGGCCATCCTGGTCGGCTGGTAACCACGACATCTAGGGACCTCCAGACTGACTCCAGGTCCGCTGGTGAACGCACCGTGAGCAGTTTTCCATTCCTGGAAACCGCCAGCCCAAAAGTATATAGCCACCGGAACGGAGTCGACGTCTTCCTGAGAACATCGAGGAGAGGCTTGAATAAGCGCCGCTTAGCCAAGGTGGATGGCGCAAGATCCTGGAACATCTGGATCGGCACATTGTCATACTCCAGCACCTCCATCTCTCTTTGCCTTTTTAGGAGGGCTGCGGTGTCTACGTAGCTCAGTAGGCCGCAAATTACGTCGCGTGGCGGCTCTTGTGGTTTAGGCCTAGGGTGTAGCGCCCTGTGTATGCGCTCCACCACAATCCCCTCCGCTCTGTCAGGCCCAAGCATCGTGGAGAACAGCTCTCGCGCCACCGTCATCAAGGCCTCCGCCGCAATCGATTCAGGTAGGCCGTGAATGCGTATATTGCGCAGGCGACTCCGGTTCTCTTGATCTTCCAGTTTCAGGAAAGCATCATTCAATAGGGCCTTGTGAGATGCAAGCACCTCTGCCGCTTTACCTTCATAGGTCAAGATGGCTTCTTGCGTGCCTTCCAGCATGACCACTCTCTGGCCTAGATGTTTCATATCGTCTTTAATGTCCGCCAGATCATGTTTGAGAGGCGTAAGGGCAGATTCAAGAACCCGGCGAAGGGTCCGTTCCGACAGAGGCGGCTCTCTGGGCCTCCTGTCTGAAATATCAGAGCCGCTGCCCGCAGTAGACGCCGCCATGTTGGCGCCTTTCTGTGCGGCAGCTCTCGGCGTTTTTCGGAGGAACTTCTCCATCTCTGGTTGTTTAGGGTGCCGTGGGGTCAACTCTGAACTTCCTCTGGTCTTATCCTTGCCAGATCTCCCCATAATGAGGCAAATTACAAGCTTATATAAGGCAAATGAGCCGGAATGCTGGAGGAGCTCAAGCTCGTGCGGCCATACAATATGTCCTTAGAACTGGACAGATACGGTCTAAGGCTGTTGAGATACATTTGATGATTCCAAAGAGAGGAAGACGGTTGGCTTCTTCCGTTCTCGCTAATGTGTCTGTCACAACTATGGGACTTTCATAGGGTTGATGTCAGTCAAAAATCGCTAAGATGCTGAAGTACCATTCGCACGCCTATACGCAACCCAGGGGGCCCATAACTTCTTATGTTTCTCGTGTGTCCTAAGTTCCCATCCCGCTAGCTCCTCCATACGGTGTATATGGTCCAGTTTGTTTAACCACTGAGAGATTGTGGGGGGATCTAAACTCAGCCACTTTTGGGGAATAAGTAAACGTGCAGCCTGGATCAGGTGTGTAGGAAGCTTGTTCTTTGACAGCGATAGGTCCTTTGTTGGGAGCCATAAAAGAACCAGTTGAGGGGATAATGTCAGATTAATGTTTAGAATTTCATTAATGATCTGGGAGACGTTATCCCAATATCCTCTTATTTTAGGGCAGGACCAGAAAATGTGAAGAAGAGTGCCACCTTCCTCTCCACATCTCCAACACTTGTCGTGGTCACTCAGGCCCTAATAGTTGTTTGGGGGTAAGGTACCACTGCGTGAGAACCTTATATGAATGCTCTTGGATCTTCACACAGCGGGAGAAGCCATGCGAGTGCGCGTGCATGTGGAGAATATCCGTCTCTGAGAAAGTAGTCTGAAGGTCATTGGCCCAGGTGTGAACATACTGTGGGGTTATGCGGCGCTGAGGTAAGGTCAAGGCCATATATATGTTAGATATCAATTTGCGTTGAGGGGAAGGGGGGTTTGCTAACTTCTCAAACCATGTCGAGGTCAATACACATGGTTTCTGGGTGAGTAGCTGTTTCCCAGCAGCTTTTATAGATATTAGGTCTAGGAAGTTAGCTGCATTCCAAACCAGGCTGAGTGGGTGTTGCTCCGACAGGGTGCCGCTTACTTTCCCTATAAATTCGGCTGTGGAGAAACCTCTTAGTCTGTGCCAAATCTGTGAGACCTGAGTACCTGGAGGTTGGATAGTGTGTGGTATGAGGTCTGCTGGCATCGCACCGGGAGGGTTCTGTAGGAGCCCGTAAGCCTTGTTGAGCTGTTTAATGACCAGACTGGTGCCCTTTAGGAGCACGTGGGAATGAAGTGATGCATTTGATTGACCCCATAAAGCTGCTTTCTGCTGTTGGGTAAGCTGTACTAGTTCCAGTTCCGTGCCCAATGTGCGATAGGCAGGGGAGTGGAGCTGCAACCACCTCTTCAGGTGTATGGCCCTATAATATGTTTGGACATCTGGCAGTGCTATACCTCCATGACCACGCCCCAGTACAAGCCTCTGGTGAGGGGCCCTAGCCTTCTTCCCCCCCCACAGGTAAGTCGCAAAAAGCCTACGGAGCTTTGTAAAGTACGAGTTAGGTAGAAATATTGGCAACATCTGTAATACGTACATAATTTTTGGAAGGACAAACGCTTTTAGGATATTTTTCCTTCCTATCCAAGAGGAGTAAGGGAGGCGTAGTGATTGAAGCAGTTTTTGGACCTCTGCTATTAGGGGAGTATAATTGAGCCAGAATAGATCGTCAGTGGACGCGGAGATCTTGACCCCCAGATAGGAGACACATGAGGATTGCCATTTAAAGGGCGTAGTGGTTTTTAAAATGGCTATGGAGCTCGCCGGGGCATTAACATTTAAAGCTTCTGATTTGGTATAATTCATTTTGTAGTTTGATAGCCTACCATACTCTTCAAATAGTTTCAAGAGATGCGGGAAGGCCTCGACCGGGTTGGAGACCATGATCAGTAAATCGTCGGCATAAGCCACATTAATATATTCTGCACCGTTATTTTCTGTTTTCACCCCATGAATATCTACATGCTCCCTAATGGCCTGAAGGAGGGTCTCCATGACCAGTATATACAAGGCGGGAGATAGGGGGCAGCCCTGACGTGTCCCGTTACAAATAGGGAAGGATGGGGACAATGTACCATTGACCCTAATTTTTGCACTTGGACCTTTGTATAATGACATGACAGCCTCCTGAAATCTTGTCGGGATTCCAAACCTCGACATTGTCCTCTTCATAAAGTCCCAGCTCACCCGGTCGAAGGCCTTCTCCGCATCTACACTAAGAAGCGCCAAGGGGAGGTTTTTCTTTTTGGCCCACTGTATTGCAGTGATCAGCCTACAGGAATTGTGGTTCCCTTCCCTCCCTGGAACAAAGCCAGATTGGTCGGGGTGGATGAGTTTGGGGAGCAGACAACTCAGCCGCGTCGCTAGGAGTTTGGCCCATATTTTTATATCTACGTTAAGTAACGAGATTGGCCTATAGCTACCGCAGAGAAGGGGATCTTTCCCAGGTTTTGGGAGTATGGTAACCGTGGCCTCCAATGATTGCTTATGTAAGGTTTCCCCATTCAGTAGTGCATTGCACCACGTTATCAGATGGGGTATCAGTATATCTGGGAATTTTTTATAATAGCCCACTGGGAATCCATCCGGGCCAGGGCTTTTACCCGTGGGCATAGAGGATAGTAGAGTTTTCACTTCGAGTTCAGTGACTGGCTCTAGTAAGGTATCGCCTTCTTGGGAGGTTATCTGGGGTAAATTTAGGCCTCTCAGAAACAAGTCTGTTGCTTCTTGTAATGAGAGATCTGGGTGATCAGGGTCCGATAGGCCATAGAGTTGCTTGTAGAATTCCTGGAATTCCCCTGCAATATCAGCTGTTTTATGCAGCATACTTCCATTTCTGGATTTGATGTTGGGTATGAACATGGAATCCCTCTTTTGTTTCGTGAGGGAGGACGTCAACTTAGATCCTTTGTCCCCGTGGGAATAATGTTTATATTGGGCATACTGATAGGCTTTTGCGTTTTGAATGTTTAAATGGTCTTTTAGCTGCGATCTCAGCCTGTTCAGTTCGGTCTGAACTTTTATTGCTTTAGACCGTTTGTGGACCGCTTCTTTATCTACTATCTGAACCAAGAGATCATGTAGGATCTTTTGTTTCTCTTTCTTGGCTCTACTGCCTAAGGCTATTAATTCTCCCCGGATAACCACTTTGTGCGTCTCCCAAAGTGTCGTCTGGGGCATGCCCGGTGTCGCATTGGTCACAAAGAAGTCCCTTAATTTTTGCTCTAGGATTAAGGTATCTGCTTGTCTATCCAGCAGCGTCTCGTTTAAACGCCACTGTCTAACTGAGGCTGGTAAGCTGGAGAATCTGAGGGCAGCAGAGACTGAGGGCGTGATCAGAGACGGACACAACACCTATGTCAGCCGAGTCCACCATATCTACGGCGTTACTGGACAGTAAGATGTAATCTAACCGTTTGTGTGATTTATGCGGTGCAGAGAAAAAAGTAAAGTCCCTAGTATCTGGGTGGGCCAGTCGCCAGACGTCTAACAGGTTCATATCTGAAATATATCTGTTGATACATCCTAGTGCTGACTGGGTCAATTGGGAGGAGCCATCAGAGGCATCAATGATGGGGTTCAAAGTGACATTGAGGTCTCCCCCAATTAACCTAATCCCTTCTGCGAATAACTCCAGTTTACTCAGAGTGATCTTTATCCATCGTTTCTGACCACGGTTAGGGCTGTACAAACTGGCAAGCGTAACCTTTTGTGTGCCAATGAGGCCCTTCACGAATACGAAGCGGCCCTCAGGGTCCGTCAGGTTAGATATCAATGTGAATGGTACTCTCTTAGAAATAGCAATACCCACCCCTCTCTTTGCCTTTTTAAAAGCACTAAAATACCAGTGCTGGAAGTATGGGTTCTGAATTTTGGGTATATGTGTCTCTTTAAAATGCAGCTCCTGAAAGAAGCAGATATCTGTATTATTCTTTTTTAGCAGACGGATGACCTGAGAGCGCTTTTGTGGGGTGTTAAAGCCCCTGACATTGTACGTTGTACATTTAATTGACGACATCATTGCAAGAACTGGGTATCCTTGGAACCGGAGAACTCCAGCCATACACATTGACCGCATCTAGGGAGTGAACTAGTAACATCACAACTAAAGACTCTGTCAACATGACAAATAGAACAGAGCAATGACTCCCACGCCAGCAACACTGCAGCGGATCAATTAGCTGCAGTGAAGCGGGCATGAGCAGCCATGCAATTAGGCACACGTACCAGGTTTGTGCCAATATAACCCTGGTAGATAGGGGGGGTACAAGGTGAAACCCCATTGCACAATGGTGTCCACATTGCACCACCTGCTGGACTGGTGCGGAATAGCACCTTACAAATATTGGTCTAAGTACAAATGCAGAGAAGTGGCATTGCAAGGTAAAATATCTACCCTGCGGAACCTAACAAGAACGGGAACTCTTCAATACATATGACAGACAGGTATACTTGCAGTCTCATGATATTGCAAAGGACCAGCATGAACCTGTCCTTCCATGGGATCTGTGGAAAGTCACTCCTATGGATTAGATAGAGCTACTGGACAGCCTCTAGGACTTCAAGTGTCTCTTGATCTGTGCTGGTTCTTCCTCTTTTGTGAAGCTTTGAGCCAGCCTGAGGCCTCTGGTAGTTCTGGCAGCTGTGTTCCGATGTCGGCAGATGGCAGCCAGGATGGCACATCAAGCGGATCCGTCTGTAACAGCTCCCAGGCAGCCTGGAGGTCTTGTGGCAGGCGAATGGTGCAGCGCTTCCCATCTACAGCGAATGTAAGGCCGAAGGGAAATAACCATTTATATGGCACTTTGTGGTGGCGCAGATGCTCTGTGAGGGGCCGCAGCGCCCTCCTTTTATTCAGAGTAGAGGACGCCAGATCTTGGTATATGGTGATTTTGGCGCCTTCATACAGGATTTCTCTCCTGTTTCTGGCGGCCTGCATTAGCGCAGCGGTATCCACATACCTCAATAGACCGCATACAACGTCTCTAGGATTCTCCGTCTCCTTTGGCTTCGGCTTGAGCGCCCTGTGGATGCGCTCAATCTGGATCTCGGATGTGCAGGAGCTTCCCAGGAGTAGGGAGAAGATGGCGCCTGCAGCTTCTGGTAGGCCCTCATGTGCGATGCTTTCAGGCAGGCCACGGATGCGGAGGTTCTTCCTCCTATTCCGATTTTCCTGGTCTTCTATGAGGGAGTATGCTGTGTCCAGGGAGGCTGCTAGAGCCATGGTGTTGTCGCTCGCAGCTCTTATGTATTTCGTGATGGCCGCCTGGTTGTCTTCCAGTATTTCCACCCTCCCGCCGATTTGTTTCAGGTCAGCTTTTATTTCCTGCAGCTCCTGTACAACTGGGGTGAGGGCTGCCGACAGCGCCTGCTGTATAAACTTTCTCGATATCGGAGCAGCGCTTTGTGAAGCGGGGCATGCTTCAGTTATGGCCTCTTCATCATCCTCCGATTCTCTGCCCCAGTCGTTGGTTTCCGGCGGCTCCATCTTAGGGCCTGCCGGCGCTGGAGCTGGTGATTTCTTATTCAGATATCTTTCCATGTCGGAGGCACCCCGCTCTGGTTTGTTGGCTTCAGTCTTCTCTTTGGGTATGTATCTACCCACTTTTCCCATTCTTGACCGATTTAGACCGCAAAATTTACCAGTTAGCAGAGTGGTGAGGAGGAGAGCTCTCCTATACACGTCCGGTCAGGTCTGCAGCCAGGCTCCGCCCCCCATAGTAGTTATATTCTTGTACATATGGGCAGTATTACAGTAGTTATATTCTTGTACATAGGAGCAGTATTATAGTAGTTATATTCTTGTACATAGTAGCAGTATTATAGTAGTTATATTCTTGTACATAGGAGGCAGTATTATAGTAGTTATATTCTTGTACATAGGAGCAGTATTATAGTAGTTATATTCTTGTACATATGGGCAGTATTACAGTAGTTATATTCTTGTACATAGGAGCAGTATTATAGTAGTTATATTCTTGTACATAGTAGCAGTATTATAGTAGTTATATTCTTGTACATAGGAGGCAGTATTATAGTAGTTATATTCTTGTACATAGGAGCAGTATTATAGTAGTTATATTATTGTACATAGGAGCAGTATCATAGTAGTTATATTCTTGTACATAGGAGGCAGTATTACAGTAGTTATATTCTTGTACATAGGAGCAGTATTATAGTAGTTATATTCTTGTTCATAGGAGCAGTATTACAGTAGTTATATTCTTGTACATAGGAGGCAGTATTATAGTAGTTATATTCTTGTACATAGGAGCAGTATTATAGTAGTTATATTCTTGTACATATGGGCAGTATTATAGTAGTTATATTCTTGTACATAGGAGCAGTATTATATTAGTTATATTCATGTACATAGAGAGCAGTATTATAGTAGTTATATTCTTGTACATAGGAGCAGTATTATAGTAGTTATATTCTTGTACATAGGAGCAGTATTATAGTAGTTATATTCTTGTACATAGGAGGCAGTATTATAGTAGTTATATTCTTGTACATAGGAGCAGTATTATAGTAGTTATATTATTGTACATAGGAGCAGTATTATAGTAGTTATATTCTTGTACATAGGAGTAGTATCATAGTAGTTATATTCTTGTACATAGGAGCAGTATTATAGTAGTTATATACTTGTACATAGGAGCAGTATTATAGTAGTTATATTCTTGTACATAGGAGCAGTATTATAGTAGTTATATTCTTTTACATAGGAGCAGTATTATAGCCGTTATATCCTTGTACACAGGAGCAGTATTATAGTAGTTATATTCTTGTACATAGGAGGCAGTATTATAGTAGTTATATTATTATGCATAGGGGCAGTATTATAGTAGTTATATTATTGTACATAGGGGCAGTATTACAGTAGTTATATTCTTGTACATAGGAGCAGTATTACAGTAGTTATATTCTTGTACATAGGAGCAGTATTAAAGTAGTTATAGTCTTGTACATAGGGGCAGTATTATAGTAGTTATATTCCTCTACATCGGAGCAGTATTATAGTAGTTATATTCTTGTACACATGAGGTACTATTATAGTAGTTATATTCTTGCACATAGGAGGTAGTGATGAGCGGCAGGGTCATATTCGAATTCGCAATATTTTGTGAAGATTTTGTAGAATATTCGTATAATATTCACGAATTTGAATATTCGTTATATTCAAAAAAAAATAATACTCAAAAAATCGGCAAGGTAATAATCGTATAATATGCGAATATTACGCGATCAATACTGTTGTGGGTCAAAAACGAATATATAGCACTATAGAATTTTGTGCTATATATTCATTTTTTAAGAATATTTGTAATTTTTTTCCATCTGAAGTCATGATTCCTCCCTGCTTAAAGAGGTATTCTCATCTTATCAATCAGTGTTAATTTAAATCCTTTCATCCCACTGAAGACTTCTTGCCATACATTTCATAAAAAATATCCTACCATTCTAATGAAAATTTCTTCTTTCTCATTGTTATGTTTATTTGCTCTTCCCATGGATACGGCCAAATCTCGCCTGCCGCATCCATGGGCCGCGCCTGCGCTCTGCAGCGTCTGCGATCCTGCGGCCGACCCGTGGAAGAACTTGTGAACACGCACGTCGGCAGCTCATTCGGGCGGCCGCGCATGCACAGAATCTATCTATGGCATCTGAGATAGAGCCGCGCATCCGCCAAAGCAGTTTGCGGGAGGAAGAGAAGAGTCCGGACATCGTTGGAGAGCCAGCGGAGGACCAGGACTTCAGAAGGGGTGAATATTTTTTTTACATGCACCACCAATTCTACCAACGATTGGGGGCTGATGGCGGCACTTGGGGGGGCTGATGGAGGCACTTGGGGGGGCTGATGGAGGCACTTGGGGGGCTGATGGAGGCACTTGGGGGGCTGATGGAGGCACTTGGGGGGGCTGATGGAGGCACTTGGGGGGGCTGATGGAGGCACTTGGGGGGGCTGATGGAGGCACTTGGGGGGCAGATGGAGGCACTTGGGGGGCAGATGGAGGCACTTGGGGGCAGATGGAGGCACTTGGGGGGCAGATGGAGGCACTTTGGGGAAATTTGAGGCATATGGGGTCTGAAAGAGGCTGATGGGGGCATATTTGAGGCATATGGAGGCTTATGGGGTTTGATTGAGGCAGATGGGGGCTGATGTGGAATGATTGAGGCATATGGGGGCTGATTGAGGAATATGGGGGGCTATTTGAGGCTAATGGGGGCTGTTTGAGGCTGATGGGGGCTGTTTGAGGCATATGGGGTCTGTGTGAGGCTGATGGGGTCTGTTTGAGGCATATGGGGGCTGTTTGAGGCATATGGGGGCTGTTTGAGGCATATGGGGGCTGTTTGAGGCATATGGGGGGGCTGGTGGAGGCTGATGGGGGCTGTTTGAGGCATATGGGGGCTGTTTGAGTCATATGGGGGGCTATTTGAGGCATATGGAGGCTGATTGGGGCTATTTGAGGCATATGGGGGCTGATGGAGGCACTTGGGGGCTGATGGATGTAGCAGAGCTGAATATGCTGCTGTTCAGCCATAGTTCTAGTGGGGAAAGGTATAGACAGATGTAGCAGCGCTGTATATGTGGCGGGTCAGCATCAATGCTGGTGGAAGAGAGAAACTGATGTAGCTGGGCTGTATATGTTGCGGGTCAGCATCAATGCTGGTGGAAGAGAATAACTGATGTAGCAGAGCTGTATATGTGGTGGGTCAGCATCAATGCTATTGGAAGAGAGAAACAGATTTAGCAGAGCTGAATATGCGGCTGTTCTGACACAGTGCTGGTTGAAGAGATAAACAGACAGATGTAGCAGAGCTGTATATGAAGCTTTTCAGACACAGTGCTAGTGGGGGAGTAGAATAAAGATGTAGCAGGGCTGTATAGGAAGCCATTCAGCCAAAGTGATTTTAGGGGACTGGAGAAGACACATGTAGCTGAGCTGTATACGCATCTATAAAGATACATAGTGTAAGGTTTATACACAACTGGAGTACAGCTGTAATAGAAACAAATCTGCATCAGTGCTGGTGGGTGGGGGCTGGTCAAGCTTTTGAGCTGATGTATAATATGGAATTATAGTTTTTGATGCATAGAATGGGTTTGTAAAAGATCAGACTGAGATTTTGTGTGTAACACTGCAGAACAGCCACATGTTACTGTACACTGAGCTCACTTCACATGGCTCTCTGATGATTCCCGAGCAGGGGGAGGGGCCTCACAGACACTGCAGGCTGCCAGACTGATGAGTCATACTCTTCACATGAACTAGCACACAAGGACTGAGTTCTCAGTGTGATGTCATAAGGAGGCGGGGCCGTCTTTCACTCAAACTGCCTAAGCCCGCCCCCAGCCTAAGTAGCAGAAAACCAGCCAGCTAGCTGGCAGCAATTTAGGATGAAGTAGCAAGATGAGAATACCCCTTTAAGTTACTTAAGCAGGGAGGAATCATGACTTCAGATGGGAAAAATGACAAATATTCTAAAAAATGAATATATAGAGCAATATAGCTAATATAGTGCTGTATTCGTTTTTCAAAATATTCGTAATATTCTAAAACAAGAATATATAGCAATATAGGGATTATTCGGAAAAAAAAACTAATATAAAGCAATTTAGCTAATATAGTGCTTTAATCTTCTTTTTTTTAATAGTTGTCATTTTTTTCCAATTTGAACTTCAGATGAGAAAAAAATACAACTATTAGACACAGAAGATTATAGCACTATAATAGCTATTTTGCTCTACATTCGTTTTTTTCAAATATTCGCTATATTGCTATATATTCTTGTTTTAGAATATTACGAATATTCAAAAAAACAAATACTGTATATAGCACTATATATAATATACATTTCTTTTTTTAGAATATTAGTTTTTTTTAAATCTGTACAGTTGTTCCACTTTGGCATACTCCTCCCCGACAAGTGTCCCCGTCACCATTTGAACGCCTGGGGGTTAGAATATACCATCGGATCTGAGTTTTCACGATCTCAGTGAGATCATGAAAACTCAGATCTGATGGTATATTGTAACCCCCAAGCAAGCGTCCCCGTCAACATAGGAACGCCTTGGAGTTAGAATATACCATCGGATCTGAGTTTTCACGTTCTCACTGAGATCGTGAAAACTCAGATCCGATAGTATAATCTAACCCACAGGCAAGCGTCCCCGTCACCATGGGAATGCCTGGGGGTTAGAATATACCATCGGATCTGAGTTTTCACGATCTCACTTGTTACTGGGGTGCAAGTGCTGTGTGATACAGCCATTTACTAGGTGTATTAATAGGAACTATACATACATCTTAGCCGTTCTGCGGTGAACATACATTGTTTTATAGACATTTTTCTAGCGTATTAATGGGGGGGGGGGAAGTATATGTTATTAGCTGTTCAGCTGTGAACAACTTTGTTTGATAGGCATTTTTGCGCTGTATTAATAAGAAAAAAAATTATGTGTTATTAGCCGTTCAGCGGTGAACGCACATTGTTTCATAGATATTTCTGTGGTGTATTAATAGGAAAAAAAAGTATGTCTTTTATTAGCCATTCAGCAGTGAATTTACATTGTTTTGATATTTTGTGGTATATTAATAAGAAAAAAAAGTACGTCTTAATAGCCGTTCAGCTGTGAACGTACATTGTTTCATAGACATTTTTGAAAATAAAGTACTTCTTATTAGCCATTCAGTGGTGAACCTGCATTGTTTCATTTCTGTGATGTATTGATAAGAAAAAAAAAAGTATGCCCTATTAGCCATTCAGCGGTTAAGGTACATTGTTTCTTAGACATTTTTGTGGTGTATTAATAAATAAAATAAAAAGTGTGTCTTATTAGCCATTCAGCAGTGAACATACATTGTTTTATAGACATTTTAGTGGTGTATTAAGAAAAAATAAGTGCGTGTTATTAGCCGTTTCGCGGTGAATGTACATTGTTTCATAGACAATTTTGTGGTGTATTAATTTACTTTTAATTTAATTCTTTTACAATATGTCAGACAGACAAGTGACAGGTCCTTCAAAGGGAACGGACAGTGGCCAAAATGTTTCTATCGCAGGCACAAGTAGAAGCAGAAGAAGAAGGGGGGGGTGGCAGCAGTAGTCGCAGCGAGAGGTCAGAGCTCCCGGTGTCATCTAGCAGTCGTGTCTTGACCAGCAACCCAACAGTGCTTCAATGGTTGACTCGGTCTTCGACTTTGTCGCAAGTGACATCAGACATCCCCAGCCAAGAGTCGGTGGGTTCCTCTAACATGATGCTTAGTTAATAGTGGCAAAAATAAGAGAAAGGCTCTCATAGGGTAAATAAGTTAGATAATGTTGCCTTCACACAGGAGAGGTGGTTTTGCTCACTTATTTCGGTTGCATCAGATTGGGTGCAACTACAATTAAGGCCTGGATGAAGATAATCGTCATTTGGTGCAGCCAGACTTGTCCAAACACCTTAGGCGGGAGCCAAGAACGCCACTAAGGTGAACACGTGATACTAAAGGAACGCTAGACCATAGGAATCAAGCGGATTTATGGACGGCACGAGGCACAATATCACAACTAAGTCTCAAAATAGCTTTAAGTTTTTTGAAGGATGATGCGTTTTGGGGGACACGACCCCTTTATCAAGTCTAAAAGAAAGTAACACAGTATAAAATGCTATAAAAGATAATGGGTAAATGTTGAAAAAAATTATGCAAAGAAACGTTGAGATCTGTCTCTAGACATATAATGGGGGAACCTCCCCCAGACAAAATATAATCCAACATGAATCACCAGGTGTACACATGGGGAAGAGACCCCCATGTGACCAAGGATATTTTAAGATTGTATTTGTGTGTATATATATTCAGCAAATGAAGAGGCAGCACTTCCAGCAACGTTTCGGCCTACTCAATGAGGCCTTTGTCAAGCTATACAACAGTGCTTGCTGTGGGGTATATATACCCACAATTCATTACAAACTCAGTGCAATCAGTGAAAACACATGTTAACAATAAAATCACATGATCATCAAACGTCACAGCATCACATGACTTTCTGTGTATACTACTTATTCACATCAAAGTGGTAATATCTTCATAAAAGCTCTATAACATCAATCATGCTTTCTATACATTGTTCCTTTATACAGAGTGATCAGATGTACAATAACAGTGTCCCTTATGTCCACCATCTAATTTATCAAGTGTAAATATAAAAGTGCTCTGTATACTAAGAGTTAAAATCGCTAGTTCATGATGCAGCTGCATCTTATTAAACTTTAAAAACTGGTGGATCCCACCGTAATGGATCAGCCGAGTGCGCCCGCGTCAGCGTCTCCCAATCGGCCAAGCGCATGCGCCGCGCCATGCGTCCCTCGTCCACCTCCCCACGCAGCCGCGTCATCACGCACGCACCCAGGAACGCGACGTCGCCCAGTGGAGCGCATCGTGAACGCAGCGGCGGCGGGAGGAAGGAAGGAAAAGACACATGACAGGGTCGCGTCAACGTGGCATCAAGGGGGCGTATCAGTGGCCATGGTAACACAGTGTGGTAAATGGAGGGGGCATCAAGGCAGCCACACAACGCACAACAATCGATCCAACCTCTATCCAGATCAGGGGCGGACTGGGCCGGGGGGCAGGGGGGCAATTGCCCCCCCGGGCCTCCCTGGCTTGCTGTCCCGGCTGGCCGGGCCGGAATAAACTGCCACTTTAAGCCAGGGAGACGGGGAGCAGGGGAGGCGTGTTGCCGGCAGCCTATCAGACAGGCCGCCGGACCGGCGCAGGCGGCGCGATGACGTCATCGCGCCACCTGCGCCCTGGCTGCGCTGCCGTAAAGTGATTACATCTGTGCTGGCTGGAGGCGGGACCGGAGTATTCCAGAGAAGCAGGGAGGTAAGTATAAGTCTGACTGACATATTTTTTTTTTCTTCTTTATTTCTGTCCCTATCTGGCTACTGGCCCTGGGCTGGCACTTTATGAGGGGGGTGGGGGGCAGGGGGGCACAATCTGGCTAGTGGCTACTCCTGGCACATAAGGGGCCCCCCCCTATCTGGCTACTGGGCTGGCACTTTATGAGGGGGGTGGGGGGCAGGGGGGCACAGGGGCACAATCTGGCTACTCCTGGCACATTATAGGGGGGCCCCTATCTGGCTACTCCTGGCACATTAGTGGGGGGGCCCTATCTGGCTACTGGCACATTAGTGGGGGGCCTATGGCTACTGGCAGATTATAGGGGGGCCTATGGCTACTGGCACATTATGGGGGGCTATGGGTACTGGCACATTATGGGGGACCTATGGCTACTGGCACATTATGGGGGACCTATGGCTACTGGCACATTATGGGGGGCCTATGGCTACTGGCAGATTATAGGGGGGGCTATGGCTACTGGCAGATTATAGGGGGGCCTATGGCTACTGGCACATTATATGGGGGGGCTATGGCTACTTGCACATTATATGGGGGGGGGCTATGGCTACTGGCACATTATGGGGGACCTATGGCTACTGGCACATTATGGGAGGCCTATGGCCACTGGCAGATTATAGGGGGGCCTATGGCTACTGGCAGATTATGGGGGGGCCTATGGCTACTGGCAGATTATAGGGGGGGCCTATGGCTACTGGCAGATTATAGGGGGGCCTATGGCTACTGGCAGATTATAGGGGGGCCTATGGCTACTGGCAGATTATAGGGGGGCCTATGGCTACTGGCAGATAATAGGGGGGCCTATGGCTACTGGCAGATAATAGGGGGGCCTATGGCTACTGGCAGATTATAGGGGGAATATGGGCTGATGGCAGATTATAGGGGGGCCTATGGCTACTGGCAGATTATAGGGGGACTATGGGCTGATGGCACATTATGGGTGGCCTATGGCTACTGGCACATTATAGGGGGGCCCTATGTGGCTACTGGCACATTATAGGGGGGCCCTATGTGGCTACTGGCACATTATAGGGGGGCCCTATGTGGCTACTGGCACATTATAGGGGGGCCCTATGTGGCCACTGGCACATTATAGGGGGGCCCTATGTGGCTACTGGCACATTATAGGGGGGCCCTATGTGGCTACTGGAACATTATAGGGGGGCCCTATGTGGCTACTGGCACATTATAGGGGGGCTATGGCTACTGGCACATTAGTGGGGGGGATATGGCTACTGGCGCATTAGTGGGGGGGGCTATGGCTACTGGCACATTAGTGGGGGGGGGGGCTATGGCTACTGGCACATTAGTGGGGGGGGGCTATGGCTACTGGCACATTATAGGGGGGCCTATGGCTACTGGCACATTATAGGGGGGCCCTCTCTGGGTACTGGCACATTATAGTGGAGGGGGCCTATGGCTACTGGCACATTATAGGGGGGCCCTATCTGGCTACTGGCACATTATAGGGGGCCTTATCTGGCTACTAGCACATTATAGGGGGCACTATGGGGACATTAGCTCAACTGGGGATATTACAAGGGAGTATTTTGTGCACTGTCTATTATAAGGAAAATTATTTCTACTGGGGGGGGGGGCATTATGGTGGGTTTTATTACTCCTCCATGGTATGACCCCCTCGTAGCAGCACCAGCCTCTCCCTGCTCTGCTATCCCTCTGCCTCTTCTCTAAATCCTTATTATGAAATCTTTCTCATTAGGATAAAACACAACATCAGCTCCGCCGAGCCCCCGGCCAAAGTGTGGAAGTGACGTCCGAGATCCCCAAGGGCCAAGCCAAGTAACTAAGTTTTCAAATGAAATATGTTTATGTTATACACATATAGCCTACACTGTGCCCCACAATATACAGTATACCTCTACACTGTGCCACACAATATACAGTTTCTCCTGCAAAAGTCATCAAGTGTCATGGGGGGGGACACAGAGCAGCGCCCAGCGGGGAGGAGAGAATACACGGATGCAACACTGTATCAGCCAGAAAATGACACTTTCGGCATTATACCAAAAATGCAATTCTCGGCTGATATGTTTCGGCGGCCGATATATCGGAGCATGCCTAGTTTATTTTGTTTTACTGTGTTGTAATTTACATGGCTGACGAAAGTGGCAAGGGGGGGGGGGGGGGTCAGGAGGAGGCAGGGGAAATGGGAAAGCAGGAGGGGGCTCAGTGGGCCTCTGGGTGTTACTTGCCCCCTGGGCCAAAAGTTGCCAGTCAGCCCCTTATCCAGATGCTCCTCCTCCGTGTCAACCAATGGTCACTGTCACGCCGGTTCACTCGGGTGGCCCATGCACGGTATCGTCCAAACATGAGACAAAGGATCATTGAATTCTCCAAACTTCTATCTGTAAATATATGTATATAAGGTTAAGGTACTGTAAGGTCAAGTTGTCTTGATTAACTGGTACATAAGGATTTTTCTGTGCAACAAATAAATAAATAAACCTGAGTGCTGGTAGTAGCCATTAATGACGATTAATAATAAATGATTATTAAAAAATGGGTGTCAGTGAAGCAACTAGGCAGTGAATATCAATAAAAACCTAAGTATATACTATATGAGAGATGGGGGAATATAAAATGGGCTGCCACTACCCAGGGTGGGCTTATTATAAGATAAAACCACTCCACAATTACAGTAAAAAAAGAGATTAACATAGAGACAATACCTGGAGGACCACAGCAGAGGCTTGTCAGCACGTGGGGCGTCTATGTTGCTGTGTTCGCAGCGCGCGCTCACTGCGAGAGGTGAAAGGGGGTTGGTTGCCGCTCCGATTGGAGGAGCGCCGGCTGCTGGGTGGGCTTAGAGTTGCGATGCTGGGAAGGATTAGGTGAATGTCAGAAATTACTAGGACCGTCGCTGTAATAGAAAATGGTGGGTCAGGGTGTCAGTATGATGAGGAGGAGGGGAAACTGACAAAGAGGGAGAGGGGGGAACGTGGACCTATTGCACAGATATGATCAACTGTCTTCTGTATTTGCAACATGTCCTGGGTACTGGAACTGAGAGGGTGGTCAGTAAACTACGATAATGAATATGTTGGATTATAAAAAGTTTATAAAAAATTTAATATAAAATATTGGATGAAAATAAATAAAGGGTGGGCAAAAGATGTATGATGGAAACTGGGTGGTAAATGACTTGAAAAAGGTATGTATAATTGGTTAAAAATAAATTATACTGCAGTGAATTGAGTAATGGTGGCAAAGGGAGGGAAGTAGGAAGAAACTCTAACACGGTTAAAAGAGAGAAGGGTAGGTCCCTGATGGAACTAATTGAATTGAAAGATTAATAAAATTAGGTGTAAAGTTAATAGCGGGGTATAATGGGTGATCCCAGCATGGATAAGGACGAACCAGGGTCAAGTCACAATGATAGGAGGGGAAGGGGATAATGGAGCCTTGTGGAAGGTGTTTAGAAAAAAAAAAAAACAAGCACATTACAAACATTTGTTCTCTAGACTTTCATTCAGGCCATATGGTTCCAGAGTCTGTAATCCTAAAAAAATCCAAAACATCTCCCTCCTTTGGAGCGTTCTGAATCTATCAGAGCAATTGTCAGCGATCTGTTCAATGGGTGTAATAATGAGCTTGGAGGGATCCTTATTATGAGTGATACAGTGCGTTTCAAAAAAAACCCTCGCAATGTTCCACCAGTGTTTGTTCAGACGTTCTCTCAGGGACTGGATGGTAGGGCCCACCTACTGCAGGCCACATTCACATTCTAAAAGATAGACTACTGTACATAGGAGGAGGAACAATTCATAAGGCTTTATAAGAGGAATTCTTCTCCCGTTATGTTGCTCTTTAAAGTCATTGGGACAGATTTATCATTAGCTCAGGTCAGAATAATGGAGTGAAAAAGTCCCAAACGCTAAAACTGCGCACAAATTTGCGACTTTTTCCTGCTCTGCACTATCCTCGCCGGTTTTCTGAAAGTGGGCATGTCTTCTTATGTAAATGAATCTCTGGACAGATTTACTATTGGGACTATTTAAAAAGTCGCAAAAAAGTCGCAATTTCACTCCAGTGAGGACCATGCTTATCTTATGAGACTTTTTAATAGAACATGCGATTTTTTCATAAAAACGTGCGACTTTTCCGTAAAGATGTGCGACTTTTGTAAAGCTGCTTACTGACGGATAAACTGCTACCGTCAAACCACATTTATTACAGTCTTAAAGGGCCGATCATAAATCTGACTTGGCTAAAACTGACTTTAGCCATATGTGACAGTGGAGTGAGCTGTCAGAGTCAGTGATAAATCTGGCCCAATGTTCTGTTGGAAATACTGTTGCAGCCTTTGGTATGGCCACAACTATAACTGCCCACACGATTTGGGTAACAACTGGCAGTGGCCAATGCCGTTAGTGCTTTCTCCTTCTTCTTCAATTTACTTTGTGCTAATATATTCTTCAGGGTCGTTGCTCTCCTGAAAGTGATGAGTGGTTTAGATGGGATTGTTTCCTTAAAATAGGGGTTGTTTTTTTTATTATATGCCAATGTCTTGTTAAAATATTTCTCAGGGTCTCATGTCTCAGGTATTGTCTCTATGTTAATCTCTTTTTACAGCAATTGTGGAGTGGTTTTATTGTATAATAAGCCCACCCTGGGTAGTGGCAGCCCATTTTATATTCCCCCATCTCTCATACAGCATATACTTAGGTTTTTATTGATATTCACTGCCTAGTTGCTTCACTGCTCTTACCGTAAAGAATCCTCTTCTATGTATGTGTAGAAACTTTCTTTCCTCTACTGACCACAGCATACGAAAGAGTCAATAAAAAGAGCTATGTCAGCCTAGATATACAGGTGCATCTCAATAAATATAAATATCATTGAAAAGTAGTTTTGTAATTCAATACAAAAAGTGAAACTCATATATGTGAGGAATATGGGGGAATATCATTTGATGCCTGCCATTTTTCTGTCAGGGGTGATAGACATCTTGCCTAGGAAATAGGCTCCACAGGTGGCCCAGCCTCAGAGCCTCATAGTTGATAACATTTCACACCTCCATCAGTCGGACTGGAAACAAGCTTCTCTGACAGGATGACCACCTGCTCGGGGACCCGAGCTGGAAAACTGCATCAAAGGAGCCCCCAGACAGTCTGGAACCGTGAGTTCATAAGGAGTTATGAAATGACAGTATCTTCTAGACCCTGGGAACAAGCCAAACATTCCCCTGGGCTTCCCTTTCTTTTAGGATCCAGGGAAGGGGAGATATGGAGAACTCATAGTAGAAGCCAAGTAGCAACGCCACGTTTGGTTTACAATTGTACCAGGAACCCAGCCGGATCCATTGGCACCAGGACAGCCTCCCTATGACCTTCCGGGGAGGAGTTATGATATATATTTTTGGATTTTTAGCTACCATACCCAAAGGGAAGTCAAGAGGGACCCTCCCAGGGGGTGGGAGGGGCATGACCGACCAAGGATTTAACTGCCCATGCACAGCAGTAGCCATGGTCTTTTCCACTGAAGGAAGGTTACGACGTATCGTGTTGGAAGAGACCAGGATCCCCAGCTGGCATCACTGCCTCCCATGTGACTTGAGC
Source organism: Bufo gargarizans (assembly GCF_014858855.1). NCBI lineage: Eukaryota > Metazoa > Chordata > Amphibia > Anura > Bufonidae > Bufo > Bufo gargarizans. The sequence goes on from NC_058088.1 coordinate 44,858,263, forward strand.
ACCAAGGCCTACATATCTATCCGGTAACTGACTTTGCATTATCTGCTAATTCTGATTGTACTATCACCTGTATTTGCATCTCCGACTATTGTATATATCCTTTGTGTATATAGTGTTGTTGTCTAGTGGGCCCTTAAGGCGATTAAATATACAATTTAATCTTGGGTTGTTCTTTTATCTCGATCCATGAATCCCACACACCCATGTTTCGGTATAATGTTACATGCTACTTGGGCTGGTTTCTGGCCCAATATAATCCCAATAATGGACCGGGTTTATATCTAATGTGGAAGTGGTGGCAGTCTACTGGACTGGCAGGGCTCTGTTTCACTGGGTCAGTCACAGCGAAGGGGCAGGGAAGGGGGCGTGGTTACCTTGACTTGAAGCAAGAAGGCCGCTGCCCCCTTGACTTCAAGCCTGACTGGAAAATAGCGTGGACGGAGGATAAAATAAAGTTTTTCATACTTCTGCCTTATCTGAATGCAGTAAGAAAATCATCATTAAAAGCTCACTGCCGGCTACTTGAAGGTACTGCCTTTTGCCGCTGACAGGTTCCCTTTAGCCTTTTAAATGCTCCCTCAGTCTGGTTCATAATTTGGGTAAAACAGGTGACCTGACAGTTGTCCAGAAGACAGTCATTGACACCCTCCACAAGGAGGGTAAGACACAAAAGGTCATTGCTAAATTAGTAGGCTGTTCATAGAGTGCTATATCTAAGCATATCAATGGAAAGTTGAATGGAAGGAAAAAGTGTGGTAGAAAAAGGGATAGCCGCTGCCTTGAAAGGATTGTCAAGAAAAGGCCATTCAAGAATTTGGGGGAGATTCACAAGGAGTGGACTTCGGCTGGAGTCAATGCTTAAAGAGCCACCACACACAGATGTATCCAGGACATGGGCTACAAATGTCGCATTACCTGTGTCAAGCCACTCCTGACCCAGAGACATCAGAAGAGTCTTACCTGGGCTAAGAAAGTCCTGTTTTCAGAGGAAAGTAAATTTTGCAATTCATTTGGAGATAAAGGTCCCAGAGTCTGGAGGAAGAGTGAAGAGGCATGCAATTGCTTGAGGTCCAGTGTGAAGTCTCCACAGTCAGTGATGGTTTAGGGAGCCATGTCATCTGCTGGTGTACAGTAGGTCCACTGTTACATCAAATCCAAAGTCAGTGCGGCCGTCTACCAGGAAATTTTAGAGCGCTTCATGCTTCCCTCAAGCTTTATGGAGATGCTGATTTCATTTTCCAGCAGGACTTGGCATACTGCAAACAGTACCAACACCTGGTGTAATAACCACAGTATCACTGGGCTTGATTGGCCAGCAAACTCGCCCAACCTAAACCCCATAGAGAATCTATGAGAGACCCCAAGACCTCAAAGCAACCTGGGCTTCCATAACCCCTCAGCAGTGCCACAGGCTGATCGCCTCCATGCCACATTGCCGCATCGATGCAGTAATTTACGCAGAAGAAGCCAGACCAAGTACTAAGCGCTTATACTGGACAGACTTCTCAGGAGGTCCACATTTCTGTATCAAAAATCTTTTTTTTTTTTATTGGTCTTATATAATATTCAGATCCTGACTTTTGGGTTCTCATAATCATTAATATTAAAAGAAATAAACACTTGAAATAGAGCACTCGGTGTGTAATAAATCTATAGAATATATAAGGTTCACTTTTTGAATGTAATTACTGAAATAAATTAACAGTTTGACATTGTTCTAATTTATTGAGATGCGCCTGTACATTAAGGTAATTCTATTGTTGTATCTTATTTATTAGAAGCCACTTTTCGCTTCAGTTCTATCACATACTTTTGTCCTGCATTTACCTCTTCGCAGTATTGTACATACACTTTTTCTCCACTCATGTATGGATGTGGCCATTGTTATACGAATGTGCCAGACTGCTCTGTTTAGGGATCTATTCCGAGCAAGCACCTACACAGCAGTATCACAGGGATACTTACACAGGCTCTTAAGGCTTCCTCCAGGAGCTCATCATGGCCCTTCACTATGTGTTTCCATTCCCAGTTAGAGTTGTCGCGAACATAAAATTTTCAGTTTGCGAACGCGAATTTCCGCAAATGTTCGAGAACGTGCGAACCGCAATAGACATCAATAGGAAGGCGAATTTGAAAACCCACAGGGACTCTTTGTGGCCTCAATAGTGATGGAAAAGTTGTTTCAAGGGGACTAACACCTGGACTGTGGCATGCCGGAGGGGGACCCATGGCAAAACTCCCATGGAAAATTACATAGTTGACATAAGTGTGGTAAGTTGAAATCGCAATGCGATTTCAACTTTCTCAAATCCGACAGTACATTCTAGCATGGAGCCGTTCCCATGGTGATGGGGACGCTCCATGAGCACAGAAGTCGGCAGAAGTTCTAAGTTCTGAAGAAGTTTCAAGTTCTATCAATCGCATTGCGAATTCAACCTAGAGCTGCTGGGTTCCTAATGGTTGTATTGCTAGAATATATAACGAAGATTGAGAATATAGTGCTAGATTCGTTATATTCGTCAATTCTAGCAATACAACCATTAGGAACTTAGCTTGCATTCGCAATGCGATTATTTTTTAACCTGCATTATTCGCATTGCGATTACAACTTTGTGACACTGCAGCTTCAGAATGAATCTAAGATGGATGCTGTCCAGGAGGTGGGAGGGTCTGGGAGGGAGGGTCTGCTGCTGATTGGCTGGAATGTGTCTTCTGACTGTGAGGTACAGGGTCAAAGTTTGCTCAATGATGACGTATAGGTGGCGGACATGCGATATTCGCCGGGAACTGTTCGCCGGCGAATAGTTCGGGGCATCTCTATAACCAGTATACCTTTTCATTTGAGTTTGACCTAGTTTGCTGCTTTTTCCACACTTTGCTTGTTGAGTTATATTTACTACTGTTGTTGGAATGTGGTGCTTGGAGCGCTTATGATGATATACAGCAGCACCTACCTGCAAAATCAATGTCCGTACAATGCGTTTCAAGATCGCTGACTTAGTCTACTTTCACACTCGTGTTTTGGCTTTCCGTTTCTGAGATCCATTCAGGGATCTCACAAGCGGTCCAAAACGGATCAGTTTGCATTCTAATGCATTCTGAATGGAAAAGGATCCGCTCAGAATGCATCAGTTTGCATCAGTTCAGTCTCCATTTCACTTTGGAGATGGACACAAAAACGCTGCCTGCAGCGTTTTGGTGTCTGTCTGATGAAACTCAGCCAAACGGATCCGTCCTGACCAGTGGCGGATTACAATAGGGACGTTCGGGTCGGCAGCCCCGGGCCCAGCACCGCTGGGGGGCCCAACGCTGACCCGAACGCACACATACTGCGGCGGGGCACAGGAGCGCATAGCTCCCTGTCCCGTCGCCTGAGGCCTATGCGGTAGTGAAATCCCGGCGCAGGCGTGCGTGATGACATCATCGCGCGCCTGTGCCGGGACGCAGCACTGTGACGCGCCTGACTCATCCCGCCCGCCTTCCTCTGCGAGCAAGTGCCTGGCCCTGGACATAGGTGAGCATTTATTTTTTCATTTTTTGTTCATTTTTTATTTTTTTATTTCATTTGCCTACTTGGGGGGGACACAGGAGGACCTATTAGGGAAGATAAATCGATTACATGGGGGGGAATGTGGGGGCTGTATGGGGCCAAATTATTATGGGAGGGAATACTATGTGGGGGCAAATTATTAGATGGGGCAGTGTGGGGGCAAATTATTATGAGGGAATACTATGTGGGGGCAAATTACTATGTGGGGGCAAATTATTATGGGAGGGACTACTATGTGGGGGCAAATTACTAGATGGGGCAGTGTGGGGGAAACTATTGTGTGGGGGCAAATTGCTGTGTGGGGGCAAATTATTATGGGAGGGACTACTATGTGGGGGCAAATTTCTATCTGGGGGTAGTGTGGGGGAAACTATTGTGTGGGGGTAATTGCTATGTGGGGACTATGTGGGGGCAAATTACTATGTGGGGGAAACTATTGTGTGAGGGCAGTGTGGGGGAAATTGCCATGTGGGGACAGTGTGGGGTAATTACTATGTGGGGACAGTGTGGGGTAATTTCTATGTGGGGACAGTGTGGGGTAATTTCTATGTGGGGACAGTGTGGGGTAATTGCTATGTGGGGGCAATTACTATGTGGGGGCAAATTACTATGTGGGGGCAGTGTGGGGAAAACTATTGTGTGGGGGCAAATTATTATGAGAGGGAATACTATGTGGGGACAAATTACTATGTGGGGGAAAATTATTATGAGAGGGACTACTATGTGGGGGCAAATTACTAGATGGGGCAGTGTGGGGGCAAATTGCTGTGTGGGGAAATTGCTATCTGGGGACAAATTACTATATGGGGCAGTGTGGGGGCAAATTACTATGTGGGGGAAACTATTGTGTGGGGGAAATTGCAATGTGGGGACAGTGTGGGGTAATTTCTGTGTGGGGTAATTTCTATGTGGGGACAGTGTGGGGTAATTGCTATGTGGGAAAATTGCTATGTGGGGGCAAAATACTATGTGGGGGCAGTGTGGTGGAAATTACTATGTGGGGGCAGTGTGGTGGAAATTACTATGTGGGGGCAGTGTGGTGGAAATTACTATGTGGGGGCAGTGTGGTGGAAATTACTATGTGGGGGCAGTGTGGTGGAAATTACTATGTGGGGGCAGTGTGGGGCAAATTACTATGTGGGGGCAGTGTGGGGCAAATTACTATGTGGGGGCAGTGTGGGGCAAATTACTATGTGGGGGCAGTGTGGAGGAAATTACTATGTGGGGGCAGTGTGGAGGAAATTACTATGTGGGGGCAGTGTGGAGGAAATTACTATGTGGGGGCAGTGTGGTGGAAATTACTATGTGGGGGCAGTGTGGAGGAAATTACTATGTGGGGGCAGTGTGGGGCAAATTACTATGTGGGGGCAGTGTGGGGCAAATTACTATGTGGGGGCAGTGTGGGGCAAATTACTGTGTGGGGGCAAACTACTATATGGGGACAGTTTGGGGGAAATTACTGTGTGGGGGCAAATTACTATGGGGGGATTACTATGTGGGGGCAGTGTGGTGGAAATTACTATATGGGGGTGTTGCTATTGGGGAGGCACTATAGGGGCAATTCTATTATTTCTGGGGACACTATACAGGGATTATTGCCTGGAGCACAATAGAGGGTGGTATTATTACTGGGGGTCTCTAGGGGACATTATAGCTGCTGTGGACACTATAGGGACATTTGGGGTAATTTATCAAACTGGTGTAACGCAGAACTGGCTTAGTTGCCCATAGCAGCCAATCAGATTCTACCTTTCATATTTCACAGCTCTTTTGGAAATCCAGTTCTACTTTACACCAGTTTGATAAATTACCCCAATTATATCTTTCAGGGTCACTATTTTTTCAGCAGTATAGTTCCTGGGGCATTGGGGAGCACAACGGGCACAGTATTGGGGGTGGCAGGATGACACTGTGGGGACACCAGGATGAGGAGGTTGATGGAAAAATAGAGAAATCTAACGTGTCTGTGTTACAACTGTAGAGACGAGATGCGGCTAAAAGAATTTGCCATGGCGGTCTGGGTCAGACTGCAGGAGAAGAGGAAATAGAAGGTCTACATGACAGGAGATGTCACTGGATGTAACAGGTATGTGGTGCTGTATTCTCCTCCATGTCTTTTTTATTACAATTATATGTATTTTAAATTTGACGACCAAATTTTTCAGTTTAGGACCCAATTTGGGGTATTTTTTTTTTGCCTGAAGATGTCATATGGCCTAAGAAGAGACTGTGGCGCTCATAAGGCACCGCAGCCTCTTCATACAAAAAAAAAAAAAAAAAACAACTAAACTAAAATGGAGGGGGGGGGCCCAAGTTGGGTAGACAGCCCCGGGCCTATCATGCACTTAATCCGCCCCTGGTCCTGACACACAATGTAAGTCAATGGGGACGGATCCGTTTTCACTGACTCAATCTGGCACAATAGAAAACTAATCTGTCTTCCATTGACTTTCAATGGTGTTCAAGACGGATCCGTCTTGGCTATGTTACAGATAATACAAACAGATCCGTTCTGAACAGATGCAGATGGTTGTATTATCTGAACGGATCCGTCCATGACGGATCCGCACAAAACGCGAGTGTTAAAGTAGCCTTATTCTTCAGTGATACCTAAAGAAGAGGCCAGATTGACCTCGAAACACCTTGTACAGTGGTACCTGAAGAAGAGGCCAGACTGACCTGAAAACACCTTGTACAGTGGTACCTGAAGAAGAGGCCAGACTGACCTCAAAACACCTTGTACAGTGGTACCTGAAGAAGAGGCCAGACTGACCTCGAAACACCTTGTACAGTGACACCTGAAGGAGACCCGACTAACCTAGAAACCCTTTTGTACAGTGTAACCTAAAGAAGAGGCTAGACTGACCTCAAAACACCTTGTACAATGGTATCCAAAGTAGAGGCCAGTCTGTCCTTGAAACACCCTTTACAGTGTTACCTGAAGAAGAGACCAGACTGACCTCAAAACACCATGTACAATGGTATCCAAAGTAGAGGCCAGTCTGTCCTTGAAACACCCTTTACAGTGTTACCTGAAGAAGAGACCAGACTGACCTCGAAACACTTTGTACAGTGGTACCTGAAGAAGAGACCAGACTGACCTCGAAACACTTTGTACAGTGGTACCTGAAGAAGAGGCCAGACTGACCTCAAAACACTTTGTACAGTGGTACCTGAAGAAGAGGCCAGTCTGTCCTTGAAACACCCTTTACAGTGGTACCTGAAGAAGAGACCAGACTGACCTCGAAACACTTTGTACAGTGACACCTGAAGGAGACCTGACTGACCTAGAAACACTTTTGTACAGTGTAACCTAAAGAAGAGGCTAGACTGACCTCAAGACACCTTGTACAATGGTATCCAAAGAAGAGGCCAGTCTGTCCTTGAAATACATTATACAGACAATACATTACTAATCATCCTTTACACCATTTTATCCTGACTGATGGTGGTGGTGCTTGAACCACCATGGACATCAGGGGCGGATTGGGAACTCAAAATGGCACTGGAAATAAGCAAAAAAGTGGCCCCGTGTTGTAGGTGGGGCCAAAATGGTAGGAGGCAGGGTCAAGCTAAGTGGGCGGGGTCAGCAAACCATTAGGCGTGGTTCACACAGCATACCTCCCGACTTCTGAAAAGCCAAAGGAGGGATTACAGCTGGACTGTGTTAGTGACACGGCAAATTTATTTCCACTAAGCCATGCCTCTAACTCCTCTCAGTTCTCTGTATATGCCCAATGCCACCCATTCTCACATAGTAGTTATGCCCCCTTACTGCTCCCACCCAGTAGTTATACCCCTACACAGTAGTTATGCCCTCTGTATAGTACTGCTGCCTCCACACAATTATGTCGGCCTCCTATAGTGTTAAGAAAAAATAATAATACTAGTAAGTCTGTCGTGTCTTCTGTCCAGCCACTGGGTGTCAAAGGACCTGACAGCAGATGTACTGGCGACCTACTGATAGCAGAAGGGCTGGCAGCATGATAATGACATCACAGCAAGGCCGCTGGCGACTTTTATAACGCTCCTCTTATAACGCTTCAGCGCTGACATAACCTCCAGAGATATTACATCGTATATGACTTTTATCAGCTGCTCCTGTTATAACGCTTCAGCGCTGATATATCCTCCAGAGATATTACATCATATGTGACTGATATCAGTCGCTCCTCTTATAACGCTCCAGTGCTAATATAACCTCCAGAGACATTATATCATACGGTATGTGAATGATATCAGCCGCTCCTCTTATAACGCTCCAGTGCTAATATAACCTTCAGAAACATTATATTATATGTGACTTGTGACGAGGATACCCCAAGTAGAGTCTCCTTTTTAAATACAAATATTACCTTGCTTGGAGCTGTGTCCTAGTAATTGAAAATGACACTTCCCCGTCATAAAGATAAGGATGAGAGCTTCAAAAGCGCCCCTGCCGAGGCTCATCGTAAAATACTGGATCCTGGGATAACATTAGCCAGACATTCTGACTACAGTCCCAGCAGGGGACCAGAGAGAAATGGGAAAGCGACCTAATGAACCTTTGAGGGACTCAAACATAGTCATTTTTCATATCTCTGGTCGTAGGCATATTCTGCAGTGGCTAAGGCCGGATCACGGGGATATCAAACAGTATGCTCTTGTGCCCTTGGAAGGCTGAAAAGACAGCTTTAAGCCGTCCTGGAGAACCACAAGCCCCAGCAGAGTCAAGTTTGGTCTTGTTAGACTCGTAAAATCATAGGGGTCATTAATACCTGAATGTCATAGGTGTATTTAGTGGTTCCGCAGAACTGTGTGCTCAGCCAGAATAAGGACATTCTGGGCTGACCTTAGCTGGGTCATAAACCTTGCTGATACCTCCTCGACCCTGCCCACACATTCATACCATTGGTGGGCAGAATTGCTGGCTCCTCCTGTTTTAGAACTGTTATAAGATGCTGTCAGGGCATTGTATGGCAACTCTGCCTTGCCTTAACACCTAGATATGTTCTGAATGTCAGTGCTCAGGGTCCACTGATATTATACAAATCGGATGCATGACGACTTCAAGGACGGAAACAGAAGAACATCCATTATCCCTTTTATTTTCACTGTAATCAATTACTATTACCTTGAAATATTATTATCTAGAATAGTCATTTTTCTCTAAATGTATACAGGGAGTGCAGAATTATTAGGCAAGTTGTATTTTCGAGGATTAATTTTATTATTGAACAACAACCATGTTCTCAATGAACCCAAAAAACTCATTAATATCAAAGCTGAATATTTTTGGAAGTAGTTTTTAGTTTGTTTTTAGTTTTAGCTATTTTAGGGGGGATATCTGTGTGTGCAGGTGACTATTACTGTGCATAATTATTAGGCAACTTAACAAAAAACAAATATATACCCATTTCAATTATTTATTTTTACCAGTGAAACCAATATAACATCTCAACATTCACAAATATACATTTCTGACATTCAAAAACAAAACAAAAACAAATCAGTGACCAATATAGCCACCTTTCTTTGCAAGGACACTCAAAAGCCTGCCATCCATGGATTCTGTCAGTGTTTTGATCTGTTCACCATCAACATTGCGTGCAGCAGCAACCACAGCCTCCCAGACACTGTTCAGAGAGGTGTACTGTTTTCCCTCCTTGTAAATCTCACATTTGATGATGGACCACAGGTTCTCAATGGGGTTCAGATCAGGTGAACAAGGAGGCCATGTCATTAGATTTTCTTCTTTTATACCCTTTCTTGCCAGCCACGCTGTGGAGTACTTGGACGCGTGTGATGGAGCATTGTCCTGCATGAAAATCATGTTTTTCTTGAAGGATGCAGACTTCTTCCTGTACCACTGCTTGAAGAAGGTGTCTTCCAGAAACTGGCAGTAGGACTGGGAGTTGAGCTTGACTCCATCCTCAACCCGAAAAGGCCCCACAAGCTCATCTTTGATGATACCAGCCCAAACCAGTACTCCACCTCCACCTTGCTGGCGTCTGAGTCGGACTGGAGCTCTCTGCCCTTTACCAATCCAGCCACGGGCCCATCTATCTGGCCCATCAAGACTTACTCTCATTTCATCAGTCCATAAAACCTTAGAAAAATCAGTCTTGAGATATTTCTTGGCCCAGTCTTGACGTTTCAGCTTGTGTGTCTTGTTCAGTGGTGGTCGTCTTTCAGCCTTTCTTACCTTGGCCATGTCTCTGAGTATTGCACACCTTGTGCTTTTGGGCACTCCAGTGATGTTGCAGCTCTGAAATATGGCCAAACTGGTGGCAAGTGGCATCTTGGCAGCTGCACGCTTGACTTTTCTCAGTTAATGGGCAGTTATTTTGCGCCTTGGTTTTTCCACACGCTTCTTGCGACCCTGTTGACTATTTTGAATGAAACGCTTGATTGTTCGATGATCACGCTTCAGAAGCTTTGCAATTTTAAGAGTGCTGCATCTCTCTGCAAGATATCTCACTATTTTTGACTTTTCTGAGCCTGTCAAGTCCTTCTTTTGACCCATTTTGCCAAAGGAAAGGAAGTTGCCTAATAATTATGCACACCTGATATAGGGTGTTGATGTCATTAGACCACACCCCTTCTCATTACAGAGATGCACATCACCTAATATGCTTAATTGGTAGTAGGCTTTCGAGCCTATACAGCTTGGAGTAAGACAACATGCATAAAGAGGATGATGTGGTCAAAATACTCATTTGCCTAATAATTCTGCACTCCCTGTATATGCACTGTTTTTCCTGTCACCTTTTATTAAAGTCTTTTACTAAGTCTTTTACTAAGTCTTCCGTGTTCTAAGCAAAGGAATTAACGAATCCTGTCTCTGAAGAGAGTAACGTTACCATTTTGAGTGAGAAAGGTAATTTTAATTGTTGCTTGGCTGAACGATTGCGATCGGTCAGCAAGCGGTAGCGGGTTTATTCCCTGCTCTGCGTGAGGGTGAGTGACCGGTAATCGGTTCGGGTGCCGTTAAAACACGTGGTGGCAGTATACCGAATTGTATCTATAAAGGGTTAACCGGAAGTTAACCACCCCTTGTCACGTGCGGTATCTGTCTGTGTACAGGTACGTTCGTGACATGACTGATATCAGATGCTCCTCTTATAACGCTCAAGCACTGATATATCCCTGGCACTCTTCCCTCTACCCCGCTTTCTAACTGTTATCCAGCTAGCTACCTCACTTTCTTGAGCCTCCTCGCTTCCACCCTCCCTCACATCTACCCCATAGAGCGCTTGCTCAGTGAGCAGCAAACTCTTTTCTAAATTGTCAACGCTTCTCAGTGTTGAAACTCACTCCAGTTAGATACTCAATGTGCGATTCCAAACGGGCAATTTTCTCACATTTTGAACAAAGATATGCACCCTCAAACGGCTGTTCCAGGACTGCAAACATTAGACAAGATGTGCACTGGACTGCACTGTCAATAATGGGACACATACTAATGGGTATTACGCAAGAAAAGAGAAAAAATGTGCAGTGATAAGAATCTGACTTACTGTAGTCACCTCCTAAAGTCCCCGAATCTGAAGTCACATAATCTAAAGTCACACACTTAATACAAACACGCACTTGAACTCAAACACACGAACGCTCGCAAACTCGCGTTGTTTGTCTGCGTATAAGTGCAGCTCTCAAACCAGACTGCATTTTTTTCCTCTGGATTCAAAGTGAAGCGGCCCACCGGGAATCTTCCCAGTGGAGTGAATGGCCAATCCACCCCTGATGGACATCCTTGTTATATGGTCCTACAGATGATGGTATCTTCTCCTTCTTGCTGATGTCTCAGGTCTCGCCTTTCAGTTTAGAGAAGTCCTCAGAGCGGAGAAATGTATAAACTTATTAAAGAATCATAACGAGGACAGGAAAGAAACCTAATAGACTTTACCACTTCTTCCAGAAAGTAGCATGCCGTGTACAGTAAACAGGAAATAAATCCATTTAGTTTTTTTCCATTCTATTTGAGTGTTTTTTAAGAGCCGCAAGCTGTCTGGTAATTGAAGCACTAATCTTTCGATTTGTGGCTGTTATCATGGATGAAACCTGAAATCTGAAAGCTCTGGGTTTTTATACTCAGACATTTCATCCTATATGATAAAAAAACAAGCATTCAGTTCCCTAGCATTCAGATCATGAACCAGTGCGCTCAGGATGAACAGATCAATAGATTCCTCACATGTAGGTTCATGGTATACCACATAGCATTGTAAGAGGAATTGTTGTCACCCTGATTTTTTGTGCCTACATATCAATGAGCTCCCTCCATTCAGGCCACATGAACCCTATGGACTAGCAAAGTCCTTTCATTTCTGAATTCATTACGGTGGAGCTCAATCAACTACAATCTGTGAGGGCAAGTGTTCAATTCTTCTGCAGCGTCTCCGCAGTTAAAATGAGGCATTGCACAGCTCCCATTCAACTCAAATGCATATGCTGTGTCCTATAGAGTGTCTCCTGAAACACTCTGTGCTGCTCGGACTGTGGTCCATCCAAAATGTTAGGACCCTAAACTTGTAACCTTCCATAAGATCTGTGCACTCCTCTCCTGAAATATTCTGTGCTGCTGATGATTTGACTCCTGTCTAAGTAAATATTACGCCTCCTGCACACGAACGTGTGCGCCCCGTGGCTGTACTGTGGCCCGGTAAATTCAGTTTAATAGGTCCCCGATACGGCCTTTCGCAAAAAGATAGGACATGTTCTATCCTTTTGCGGAATGGAAGCATGGGACGAAACCCCACGGAAGCACTCCGTAGTGCTTCCGTAGGGTTCCGTTCCTTGCTTCTGTTCTGCACCATTCCGCATCTCCAGATTTGTGGACCCATTGAAGTGAATGGGTCCACATCCGTGATGCGGAATGCACACAGAACGGTGCCCGTGTATTGGGGATTCGCAAATTTCTGTCCGCAATATGGCAAGGGGACGCCTACGGTCATGTGCAGGAGGCCTTAGTCTCTCCCAAAATCAGTACTCTCTTCTCCTGAAATACTCTGTTCTGCTGGGGCCCTTGCTCCTTGTACTATGTAGGCTTCAAGATCAGTACACTGCTCTTTCGACATACTCTGCGCTGCTGTTAAAGGACCCTTCGTTGCTCTTTGTTTTCAATTTTCTACAAGATCTGCACACTTATCACCTGAAACACTCTGTGCTGCTATGGGCAGCATTGCTATGATTAAAGTCTTAATAGAAACATAGAATGTGTCGGCAGATAAGAACCATTTGGCCCATCTAGTCTGCCCAATATACTGAATACTATGGATAGCCCCTGGCTCTATCTTATATGAAGGATGGCCTTATGCCTATCCCATGCATGCTTAAACTCCTCCACTGTATTTGCAGCTGCCACTTCTGCAGGAAGGCTATTCCATGCATCCACTACTCTCTCAGTAAAGTAATACTACCTGATATTACTTTTAAACCTTTGCCCCTCTAATTTAAAACGATGTCCTCTTGTAGCAGTTTTTCTTCTTTTAAATATTCTCTCCTCTTTTACCTTGTTGATTCCCTTTATGCATTTAGCAGTTTCTATCATCTCCCCTCTGTCTCGTCTTTCTTCCAAGCTATACATGTTAAGGTCCTTTAATCTTTCCTGCAGTGGAATACCGCCAATATAGGCAGGGTACGCCACTGCTATGGGGCCCGCTGCACAGGGGGGCCCGGAGCGCACGGAAGGCCCCGCCCCCTGCAACTGTGCTCACTGCAGGCTCAGCTTGAAGGCCCCCCTCCCCGAACTCTCATGGACTCTGCGCGCTCCCTAGGACCCAGCCTGCCTGCGCGCTCCCTCTGCTCGTGTACCTGCACAGCACATTGGGCCAATCAGCATTAGGAGTGTGCAAAGATACTGATGGCCCAGCTGATTGGCGCACCCAGCGTGGAAGAAGTTGAAAGTGACTTGTGCTGCCCGCCTCGCCAGTGTCGCCAGCCAAATTGTCATCCCGCAGCCAGTCCGGACCTATGCCACTGACAGCCTGCCCACACAGTAAGACTGCCCGAGCCCCCAGTCACTATCTTTTCAACCCCAACCCAGATCATTAAACAAAAAATTCCTTTACTAATAACAGTCTCTCTTACTGGCACTGGGTAATTAGAAATGACTGGGCCCCACAGGAAACTTTTGAACGGGCTCCACAGCAAATTTTTGAATTGGCCCCCCCAGTTGTCCAGCACCTCTGACCGGCAGAGACCCTTGACTTCTTCCCTAATACAGTCCAATTATCGTCCAGTAGACAGTGTCAAAATATCATACTACAGTATACATATATTTCCTTCACTTGTCTATTGGACAATAATTGGACTGTATTAGGGAAGAAGTCAAGGGTCTCTGCTGGTCAGATGTGCTGGACAACTGGGAGTGCCCATTCAAAAATTTGCTGTGGGGCCCGTTCAAAAATTTCCTGTGGGGCCCAGTCATTTCTAAATACGCCAGTGTCCCTAACGTTTTTGGTAGGTCATATATACATTTCTTTATTTGCAAATGAGGGTGTGGCAGGGGAGGAGCCAGGGCAGGAGGTGGGATGGGCCAGGCTAGGGGGCAGGGTTAGGGGGCCCAATTCAGATTCTTGCTATGGGGTCCAATGATTTCTATGTACGCCCCTGCTTTCCTGGTAAGTTTTATCCTGCAATCCATGTACCAGTTTAGTAGCTCTTCTCTGAACTCTCTCCAAAGGATCAATATCCTTCTGGAGATATGGTCTCCAGTACTGAGCACAATACTCCAAATGAGGTCTCACTAGAGCTCTGTAGAGCGGCATGAGCGCCCCCCTCTGTCTACTGGTAATGCCTCTCCCTATACACCCAAGCATTCTGCTAGCATTTCCTGCTGCTCTATGACATTGTCTGCCTACCTTTAAGTCTTCTGAAATAATGACCCCTAAACCCCTCTCTTTAGATGCTGAGGTTAGGACTGCATCACTGATTTTATATTCTGCTCTTGGGTTTTTACGTCCCAGGTGCATTATCTTGCACTTATCAACATTACATTTTAGTTGCCAGATTTTTGACCATTCCTCTAGTTTTCCTAAGTCCTTTTCCATTCGGTGTATCCCTCCAGGAACATCAACCCTGTTACAAAGCTTTGTGTCATCAGCAAAAAGACACACCTCACCATCGCTGATAAAGATATTAAACAATATGGGTCCCAGAACAGATCCCTGAGGTACCCCACTGGTAACAAGACCTTGGTCTGAATATACTCCATTGACTACAACCCTCTGTTGCCTGTCCCTCAGCCACTGCCTAATCCATTCCACAATATGGGAGTCCAAGCCCAAAGACTCTAATTTATTGATAAGCCTTCTATGTGGGACAGTATCAAAAGCCTTACTAAAGTCTAGATAAGCGATGTCTACTGCACCTCCGCCATCTATTATTTTAGTCACCGAATCAAAAAAATCTATAAGATTAGTTTGACATGATCTCCCTGAAGTAAACCCATGCTGTTTTTCATCTTTCAATCCATGGGATTTTAGATGTTCCACAATCCTCCCCTTAAGTATGGTTTCCATTAATTTCCCCACTATTGATGTCAGGCTTACTGGCCTATAGTTGCCCGATTCCTCCCTACTACCTTTATTGTGAATGGGCACAACATTTGCTAATTTCCAATCTTCTGGGACGACTCCTGTTGCCAGTGATTGGTTAAATAAATCTGTTAATGGTTTTGCTAGTTCACCGCTGAGCTCTTTTAATAGCTTTGGGTGTATCCCATCAGGCCCCTGTGACTTATTTGTATTCATTTTAGACAGTTGACTTAGAACCTCTTCCTCTGTAAAGACACATGCATCAAAAGATTCATTAGTCTTTTTCCTAACCGAGGTCCTTCTCCTTCATTTTCCTTTGTAAAAACTAAACAGAAGTATTCATTGAGGCAGTCAGCTAGTTCTTTATCTTCTTCCATATACCTTCCTTCTTTTGTTTTTAATTTGGTAATTCCTTGTTTTAGTTTCCTTTTTTCATTTCTGATGCTCCTAGACTGAATAGAATAAGGCACGATGCTTTCTGTCCAATTTATTTACAACTGAAATAAAGAAGTACAGGTAATAGGGAATCTCTGAGGTAGCTCAGGCGTTATAATAGCGCGGTGGTGGGGGGGGCACAGAGAGATCATGTGATCATGGTGGCTCCATGAGGCTAAGTCTGAACTGGAGCTTGTGGCCATTGAAGTATTTTATAGCTTTTTTTCTGCTCCTGTCTGTGTCTCTGTGGTTGTCAGTCCTTCCACAAAGCATCATGGTTGTTTCTTGTGGACATTAGTAAACGGATTATTGGGAAGTTCACCAGTTTCAGGGAAGAAGCTTTATCCCCAAGAGCAGCGCTCAGTATATATCCATCGTGATCTTCACATCCAGATCCATGATGCCTTTCATCTGGTGAGAGTCACTGGATGATGGGGATTCTCCAGCTCTCCGGGTCTAAAATTTATGGAAAATAATCATGCATTAGAGCTGCTGTATCTGGCTTTCACGTATAATACCTCCTACAGCGCTGCTGTATCCAATCCTTTTTAGGTGTGATTCTGCTGCATCTAAGGCCCCTTTCACACGAGCGAGTTTTCCGAGCAGGTGCAATGCATGATGCGAACGCATTGCGCCCGCACGGAATCCAGACCAATTCATTTCAATGGGGCTGTGTGCGTTGCATGAAAATCGCAGCGTGTTCTATATTCTGCCCTATAGAAGTGAATGGGTCTGCCTAAAAAAAACGCATCAATGCGCATTTCACCCGCGCAATAAAAACGGAACAACTGAACGCGATCGCAAACAAAACTGAATAAACTTGTTTGCGAAATCGCACAGTTTTCACTGAACGCATCCGCAACGCAACCGGACCTAATCCGGACACTCTAGTCTGCAAGGGGCCTAAGGCTTTCACGTAGGATACTTCCTGCCGAGCTGCTGTATCCAAGCCTATTATGTGTGATACTGCCTGATGAGCTGCTGTATCTAAGCCTTTCATGTGAAATGCTGCTTGCTTAGCAGCTGTATCTAAGCATATAGGGGGTCATTTTACTATTTACTATAAATTTGCCTATATTAGGCATATTTCTGATGCAGATTGCGGCGCAATGGTTTACTCACACTGTGCCGCAATCTGCGACTTTTCCCCACTCACGCTAGGTTTTAAAAAGGGTGCGGGGCTTAGAAGGGGGCAGGGCGGCAGGCCTTAAACCAATGTATCTAAGCATCTCATACATGACATTTCCTGCTGATGTTTCTCAGCTTACCATGTCTCATATTCTTCGCTGAAAATGTGTATCTAATCATATCCTGTGTGATACCATCTACAGAGCCACTGTATCTAAGGCCTCTTTCACATGAGTGTGACGGATTAGGTCCGGATGCGTTCAGTAAAACTCGCGCCATTTTGCAAGCAAGTTCAGTCAGTTTTGTCTGCGATTGTGTTCAGTTGTTCAGTATTTTCCGCGCGGGTGCAATGCGCTTTGATGCGTTTTTCACGCGCGTGATAAAAAACTGAAGGTTTACATACAACATCTCCTAGCAACTGTCAGTGAAATGCGCATTCCATTCGCACTTGCTTGAGGATACAATGAGTTTTTTACGCAGCCCCATTCATTTCTATGGGACCAGGGCTGCGTGAAAAAGGCAGAATATAGAACATGCTGAGATTTTCACGCAGCGCAGAACTGATGCTCAAAAAGGATTCAGTGTGGGTGCAATGCATTCACGTCACACATCGCACCCGCGCGAAATGCTCGCTCGTGTAAAGGGACCTAAGGCCAATGGGTGTAATACTGTTTGCTAAGGTGCTGTATTGAATCCTATCATGTGTGATACTGTCTGCTGAGCTGCTGTATCTAAGCCTATCATGTGTGATACTGTCTGCTGAGCTGCCGTATCTAAGCCTATCATGTGTGATACTGTCTGCTGAGCTGCTGTACCTAATCCTATCATGTGTGATACTGTCTGCTGAGCTGCCGTATCTAATCCTATCATGTGTGATACTGTCTGCTGAGCTGCTGTATCCAATCCTATACTGTGTGATACTGTCTGCTAAGCTACTGTATCTAATCCTATACTGTGTAATACTGTCTGCTGAGCTGCCGTATCTAATCCTATCATGTGTGATACTGTCTGCTGAGCTGCTGTATCTAATCCTATACTGTGTAATACTGTCTGCTGAGCCCATAAACCTAGGCCTATCATGGGATTCTGCAGCTGATGGTCGTTGTATTATAAAGTTAATTAAGTTGATTATAGGAAGGTCATTCTATGATCCTTACTGACCAGGAATGATGGAGAAAGTCTCCTTGGGAGGGTCCTACAATGTCTTCTCCTTCACTACAGGTGAAAAGACCCCAGAACATCACTTTATTATATTTATGGTTAAAAAATTCCAATTACAATGGCAGCCAACGAGGTGACACCCCGTGTAGAGTATGTACAGAGGGCGGACAGGGGACCCTCTTACGTCCTTATTCAGCAGGAAGGTCGAGCGTTTGTTTTCAAAAGAGCGGCCCGACCTGTCCTGGACCTCCAGGTTCCTCTTTTTTCCCTCCGTCCACACATGGAGTGTCACCTCCAGACATTTATATTATATTCCTAGCTGCCATTTCTTCTTTTTTTCTAATATAAGTCTTATCATCTTGAATATAATAAGAGTTACACTCTAAAATCCTCCCCTCTAATTTTGCAGTTTCAGGAAATTTCTTCATATTTACCTTGCAAGAGAAGAAGAGAGAGGCTATTCCAATGGGTAGGCAGCAGGTTATAAGGCTGAACAGGGGGCAGTGCAGGGCACCACCATTTGGTGGCTGAGTGTCCGTTGGAGGTCGTTGGCTCCTGGGTATTGACAGGATGGCTGGTTTTGGTGGTTGATGCCCATAAGAAGGGGAATATCTGCCATTGACCTCTGTTGGGTGGTACCCATGGTATGGCCAGTCACATTCTTTCATGTGCCATGTTGGGTTCATCCTTGTTTCCTAGGTTGGCAGGAAGGTAGGTTAAGTCTTGAGTTGCCTCCTCACAGCCCGGCACCATTGCCAAAATGTTCTTCTCTCTGGCATAGGTTTATATAGAGGCCGGTTTACCTCCCATCAACCCGACCTTTGTTTCTGGGACATTTGCTATAAAGGGAGAATATTATAAAGTCACCATTGATGCAGATAAATATAGAACATTCCGAGCAACGCAAATCCCTCCAATTACCAGTCATGTTGTGACTTGTGTGAAACCCCACACCAAGACACTAGACTCTATGTATTCGGCAATTATGGGGACATTATGGGCAGCCAGAGGACAAATTAATCTATTTGCAAATTTCTTTCTTAGAAATTGCTCACAATGTAATGGTCCCCAATGACCTCTTTCTATTATAAAACATATGTATGTACACCAATCAACCTCAAGGGGCTCTGAGCCCAGTGCAAAAGTATTGTCCATCCTTCATGTGGAGCTGTATGTGATGACATCTTGATGTAATATATATATTCAGTTGTGGGCAAAAGTTTTGAGAATTACACAAATGTTAGTTTTCACAAAGTTTGCTGCTAAACTGCTTTTCGATCTTTGTTTCAGTTGTTTCTGTGATGTAGTGAAATATAATTACACGCACTTCATACGTTTCAAAGGCTTTTATCGACAATTACATGACATTTATGCAAAGAGTCAGTATTTGCAGTGTTGGCCCTTCTTTTTCAGGACCTCTGCAATCCGACTGCGCATGCTCTCAATCAACTTCTGGGCCAATTCCTGACTGATAGCAACCCATTATTTCATAACCACTTCTTGGAGTTTGTCAGAATTAGTGGGTTTTTGTTTGTCCACCCGCCTCTTGAGGATTGACCACAAGTTCTCAATGGGATTAAAATCAGGGGAGTTTCCAGGCCATGCACCCAAAATGTCAACGTTTTGGTCCCCGAGCCACTTAGTTATCACTTTTGCCTTATGGCACGGTGCTCCATTGTGCTGGAAAATGCATTGTTCTTCACCAAACTGTTGTTGGATTATTGGAAGAAGTTGCTGGAGGGTGTTTTGGTACCATTCTTTATTCATGGCTGTGTTTTGGGGGAAATTGTGAGTGAGCCCACTCCCTTGGATGAGAAGCAACCCCACACATGAATGGTCTCAGGATGCTTTACTGTTGGCATGACACAGGACTGATGGTTGCGCTCACCTTTTCTTCTCCGGACAAGCCTTTTTCCTTATGCCCCAAACAATCGAAAAAAGGCTTCACTGGAGAATATGACTTTGCCCCAGTCCTCAGCAGTCCATTCACCATATTTTCTGCAAAAGATCAATCTGTCCCTGATGTTTTTTTTGGAGAGAAGTGGCTTCTTTGCTGCTCTTCTTGACACCAGGCCATCTTCCAAAAGTCTTCGCCTCACTGTGCGTGCAGATGCGCTCACACCTGCCTGCTGCCATTCCTGAGCAAGCTCTGCACTGGTGGCACTCCGATCCCGCAGCTGAATCCTCTTTAGGAGACAATCCTGGCACTTGTTGGACTTTCTTGGACTCCCTGAAGCCTTCTTAACAAGAATTGAACCTCTTTCCTTGAAGTTCTTGATGATCCTATAAATTGTTGATTGAGGTGCAATCTTAGTAGCCACAATATCCTTGCCTGTGAAGCCATTTTTATGCAATTCAATGATGGCTGCACGCGTTTCTTTGCAGGTCACCATGGTTAATGGAAGAACAATTATTTCAAGCATCACAAGACGATTACTGAAATGATCTCAGCAGGTCCTTTAATGACAGCAATGAAATGCAGTGGAAAGGTTTTTGGGGGATTATGTTAATTTTCATGGCAAAGAAGGACTATGCAATTCATCTGATCACTCTTCATAACATTCTGGAGTATATGCAAATTGCTATTATAAAAACTTAAGCAGCAACTTTTCCAATTTCTCCTGGAATTCACCAAACCCAAAGAAAAATCCAGGGGCAGTGTGCTCTTTACCACTTCATCCGATGCTTGGCATTTTGCTTTGTGATGGA
This sequence comes from Bufo gargarizans, assembly GCF_014858855.1. Classification (NCBI taxonomy): domain Eukaryota; kingdom Metazoa; phylum Chordata; class Amphibia; order Anura; family Bufonidae; genus Bufo; species Bufo gargarizans. The sequence continues at coordinate 44,878,765 of NC_058088.1, forward strand.
AGGCTTGCATGCAGCTGATCAGCCATGAAAACCCATGCCATGAAAGTTTCCAGGGTAGATAAGAGTTAGATGGGTAGGAAGTTCCAAAAATAGAGGGTGCACAGGAGAAATCTTGAAGGCGATTATGGGAAGAAGAGATAAGAGGAGAGTAGAAAAGGAGGTCTTGTTAGGGTCCGAGATTACTTGTGGGAAGATACATGGGAGATCAGGTCACAGATGTATGGAGGGGGCAGGTTGTGGATTGCCTTGTATGTCATAGTTAGTGTTTTGCACTGGACTCTCTGGGCAATGGAGAGCCCGTGAAGGGATTGTCAGAGAGAAGAGGGCGAGGAGTTATAGGAGGAGAAGTGGACTAGTCAGGCAGCAGAGTTGACGATGGATTAGAAGGGCAGCAGAGTGGTAGATGCAAGGCCACCCTCACAGCATGATGCTGCCACCACCATGCTTCACTGTAGGGATGTATTGGACAGGAGATAAACAGTGCTTAGTTTCCTCCAGACTTGATGTTTAGAATTGAGGGCAAAAAGTTCAATCTTTCTTTCATCTGACCAGAGATTCATGTTTCTCAGTCTAGAGTCCTTTAGGTTTTTACTTGTTCTTCCAGGCAGCGTTTCATGTTTCTTTTACTGGAAAGAGGCATCTTTCTGGCTACTTATATAAAGCCCAGATTGGTGGATGCTGCAGTGATGGTTTATTTTCTGGAAGTTAAGGTGGATTTAGATGGGTCAACTGAGCGGCCAATTGTCAGGAAGGAAGCGTTACTTCCTGACACTCGGCTGCTTGTTCAGTGAAGAAGACTGCGCATTTACATGCAGCAATCTCCTAAATTAAGTTAAATATCTGGACTGACATTCTGCTGTTTGGCCGCTGTTTCCGAAACACAGCTACCAGACTGCATATTGTTACATATTCACGAGAGGAGCAGTTACAAGAGCCTGGAGAAGAAGAGATAGAGCAGACATCTTGGAGAGAGCTTTCAAAAGGATCTAGGAGCTGTGTGTGAGGAGGATCCATCGACATCCAGGTCTGGGAGCACACTTCGATGACCAGAACTACAGCCCAGTGAAGCTGAGTGTTTCCAGGGCCCTGATCCTGTCCAGAGGAACGAGGATTGCTTCCAGGAACGCTGATGAGAGCTGAGAAGCAAAGCAACATACACTGCGGGACCGCATGCTTGTTGGAGAAGCTTTTGTTCAGTTCACAGCCACCAGCAAAGGCAGAGCATACCTGGATTAGTAAGACAGATCATGCACGCACCTCAGCAAATTGTTGGTGCGTAGAATCCTAGAGACTGACACCAGGCCTGTAGTTAGTTAGTTAGAGTCTCTGTGTCAGGCTAAAAATGTTGCTGGCTGTTCATTGCAAGGACTCCAAAATTTAAAGTGACATTTCACTTTGGAGAGCTGATAAACTTTCCCACAAACTTAAGCCAGTCTGGTGTTTTGCTTTGAAGGAATACTCAGGCACATGCTACAAGACCAGTTATGGGAAGGGGAATACTGTAGAGCATTGTAAGATTGTAAGCTGTTGTGCTGCGCCGCTGGCTAGCCCCTACCACACACCCATACAGTTGTTCTTGATTTTTTAGGGTAATAACAGGCAAAGCGTGGCAGTTTAGTTGTACCTGCCAGTAGGTAAATTACCGCACTTTCCTCCTGCATCCATCGGAGGGTGCCACGCTGTGCAGCACAAGAGCCTCAGCCTTCGAACTGGGTGTATGTAAATTTATTGTATGTTTCCAGCATTTGTGGTTGTGCTCAAATTCTGTTTTGGCAAAGCTGGTATTGGGGTTGCTTTCCTCGTTCAGGACTTTCCTATATCCTGGGGAGCCCACCCCGGTACACGGCTTACACAGTGTGGAACATTTAGATGGACAGATGATCGGGAACAACCATTTGCAGGAATGGTTGTTTCACGATAATATGGACAATTATTGATGTGTCTAAACCCACCTCTAGTTTTTCCCATCTTCACACAGGATCTTTGGAGCTCAGAGTGACAATTGGGTTCTTGTTTGACTTTCTTATCAAGGCCCTTTTTCCCTGATTACTTAGTTTAGTTGGGTGGCCAGCTCTATGAAGAGTCCTTGTTGTTCCAAACTTCTTTCATTAACGAATTATGGAGGCCAACTTTCAGTGTAGCAAAAATGTTTTTGTCCCCTTCTCCATATCTGTGCCTCCAGAGAATCCTGTCTCTGAGCGCTACCGGCAGTTCTTGGTTTTCGCTCTGCTATGCATTGTCAGCTGTGAGACAGGACTGTGTCTTTCCAAATAATCTCCACTCAACTGAATTTACCACCGGTGACTCCAATCAAGGTGGAGAAACATCTCAAAGATGATCAAGAAAAATGGGAGGCCCCAGAGATAAATGTCAAGTGTCATATCAAAGGATGTGAATACTTATGTCCATTCTCTTTTCACTTTCTCATTGTGGGGTATTGAGTGAATAAAAAAAGTGAAAGGTTTTGAACTTCTGAACACTTTCTAAATGTGCGTTCCCACCAGAGAAACCAAAGTAGGCAGTATGGACAATCACAATACATTATTAAAGGAAATCTGTCATCAACTTTAGGGCTCATGCACACAGCCGTTGTGCGGCCGTTCCGTGTATTGGGGGACCGCAATTTGCAGTTCCCAATGCACGTGCAACATCAGTGCAGCGGTCGGGACGGATCGAGACCCATTCAACTTGAATGGGTCCGTGATCTGTCCGCACAGTAAAAAATAGAACATGTTCTATTTTTTTGCAGTGCGAGGCACGGATAGAAACACCACGGAAGAATTCTGTAGTGCTTCCGTGGATTTCCGATCCGTGCTTCCGTTCCGCATCGCATCTCCTGAATTGCGGACCCATTCAAGTGAATGGGTCCATGATGTGGGGTGCACACGGCCGGTGCCTGTGTATTGCAGACCCGCTGTATGCTGACTTCACTGAGGGCAGCATAAAATAGTGACAGCAATGCTGATCTCAGCGGTGTGTAACTAATGAGCTAAAAGTAAGTGGTTGCTGAGAACCCGCATCATAATCATTGCAGCCCAGACCTTGAAAAGAGTTAAATCTACCTAAGAAGAGTCCTGGTTATTCCTAGTCTCCTGCGCTCTCCCCCATCTGCTGATGATTGGCAGTTCTCTCCTAGAGAGAAAGAGAGAAAACTAAGTAGAAGACTGTCAGCCATCAGCAGGTGGGGGGGAGCAGGAACTTATGAATAACCATGACTCTACTCGGGTGGTCGTGGCTTATCTCCAGGCCTAGTCTGCAATGATTGTGATTTTGGTTCTTGGCAACCACTTACTTTTAACTTATAAATGACAGACCGCTGAAATCAACTCATCTGTCTCTACTCTATTCTGCCGTTAGTACGGGGAGCATAATGTTGATGACGGGTTCCCTTTAAGTGGCTTGTATTAACTTTATCTACGTGATAAATGCATTTTGTTGAAGAGAGACAATCCATTTAAGGATGGGTGTCATGGTAGCACGTTTAAAAGAGGAAGGAAAGACATCAGTGGTTATAAGGTGAAGTGAGGTTGGGGATGAAGTTAGGTAGGATGGGATCGGATCAAGTGCACAGGTGGTGAGATGAGATCTGGAGAGTTGGGTCAGTGGAAAGTATTCCGTCTGCAATGGAGGAGAAGGAGGTTTTGGGGATAAGGGCTGAATAGTTGTGTTGTGTTGCGTGGCTGCAGGGGCTATAGGCTGAGACTTTCTGTGATGTTGTCAGTCTTCTGTTAGAAGTATGTGGAAAGGTTCTCAATCGGGAGATGTGGGAAGGTTCACTGGGGAGGGGAGAGTTGATAAATAGCTGTTTAGGGTTGTGAGAAGGGAAAATTATGAGTTGTGACGTATGTCGGTTTTGCAGCAGCGAACACCAATTCTTTATATCTATTAAGTGTTTTTTCCAAGATTTTGATATTGATGACCTACTGTATATTCATTAGGTCATCAATATCAGATTGCTGAAGGGCAATTGAGAGCAGTAAAGCCCCTTGCCTGTCCCTGTCAGTCATATATAGCATAGATCTAGGCATGTCTTACATGTATGTGCTTTTACATTGTTATATATGAAAACCTTCAAATATAGGCCTTGATATTCCCATACAGAACTTACTTTCCCCATGTGTAATAATATAGATGACGTCAGTGTAATGAATACTTTATTTTAACTACCATTTAAATTAATAATGTATCAGTTAAAGGGAGTCTGTCACCACATTTTGACATTATAGACTGCTTACATAGCGCTGTAGCGTAACTGTAGATTATTTAAATGCTACCTTTGTTGTGTTCTTGGGAAGTTCACCCGAGGCAAAAACTGATTTTTATTCGTATGTAAATGAGGGCTCGCAAGTGCCCATGGGCGGCGTTCACTTCGTTGGAGCCCAGGCTGCTCTGCCTCTTTTGCGCCTATCCCCGCCCCAGCCTTTGCCCACCCTTCTCTTCCCTTGCGTCCTCCTTCTCTCACAGCGAGATCCCTGGGCGTTCCTTCTCCCTGGCTGTAGCGCTGTCCAATCGCAGCGCAGAGCTCACAGCCAGGGAGAAGACAACCTCCCAGGCTGTGAGCTCTGCGCTGCGATTGAACAGCGCTACAGCCAGGGAGAAGGAACATCCAGGGAGAAACAGGGCAGACTCCTCCCTGGTGTTCCAAAAGTAGCAATTACCGTACAGCGAGGGAGAAGGTATCATGGCCACAGCGGGCGAACGGAGCGGCGCCCAGGGATAATAGTAAGTGCAGTGAGATCCCTGGGCGCCGCCCTACATATACAGATAGTTATTTTACAATGTTTGGACCCATGAAAGGTCCTCTTTAATACATTTTTCAGGGCCCCTTCACATACACTGTCGCAACATTGTTGGCCCTTCCTACCCCCCTCCGTGCATCTTACTGCCAGCCAGCCAGAATCAAGCCGGCGCCGTTCTTATTAGACCCGACCACCAAGTTCCGTGCCCCGGAACTGGAAGTCTAGAACAGAGCAGCGCCGCGCGGGAGTCGGGGCAGGGACGGGACCTCACGGGTTGCGGACAACTGCGGCGGTGCCAGTGACAGACTGTGCCCCTCCCGAGGCCAGGCACTGGATCCGCCACTGATACACCTGTAGCAATAGCAGACTGCATGGCTGTCACGGACACTCCCGTGACAGGGGCCAGGAGATCAGAGAGACTGGAAACATGTGGGTTAATCTGAATGGTTCCTTGTGGATCTTTTGTGTCTGTGTTGTTTTGGTAATGACCACACTTCTGGCAGGTATTGTTGGTTTGGTCATTAAACTTCCCCTATTTATTTCTGCCTACCCCTTCTAGGGGTGCAGTTTATAGCTTCAGTTTCTGGACTCTGGGCTAGCTGGTTGATGATTCTCGGTTGAGCTCCTGGCGCTGCCTTTGCTCCACGTGAAGTTAAGTGTTGTCCTTCCTATTTGTATTTTGTTTGTTGTATTCACCTGTCTGTTGTACCCTGGCCTGAGGGAGACTCCTGTTCATCCGTCTGGTGGAGGAATAGGTTGTCTTAGGTCCTGTCACTATACCAGGGCCCTACAAGGTGTGTTAGGGCTCTAGGTTCCTGTGTATAAACTTTCCTACCATCAAGGTCAGTTCATACTGATTGTGAGTCAGTACTTGGATTAGGGTTGTTCTAGAAGGTGATCTTCTCCATTACACTAGTTTCCAGGCCTCGTTCCTATCCCCTTCCCCTCTTATGCTTGGTGTGGAGTTTTTTCCCACACTCCATCCGTGACAATGGCTAGTGACTGGATGTTATACACCTGTGGTAAAGGCAGACTGAGTGGCCAGGAGCTTGATATTGTACCTTTGTGGTAATGGCAGACTGCATGGCTGGGGCCTGGAGGTTATGCACCTGTGATAATGGTAGACAGTATTACCGGGGGCTGGATGTTATACACCTGTGGCAATGGCAGACTGTATGGGTGAACACTGGATGTTATTCACCTATGGTAATAGCAGAGTATGTGGAGAGGAGCTGGATGTTATACACCTGTGGTAATGGCAGACTGTATGGCCGGGGGATGGATGTTATACACCTGTGGTAATGGCAAAATGTATGGCTGAAGACTGGATGTTATACACCTGTGGTAATGGCAGACTGTATGGCTGGGGGCTGGATGCTATACACCTGTGGTAATGGCAGACTGTATGGCCGGGGGCTGGATGTTATACACCTGTGGTAATGGCAGACTGTATGGCCGGGGCTGGATGCTATACACCTGTGGTAATGGCAGACTGTATGGCCGGGGGCTGGATGTTATACACCTGTGATAATGGCAAACTGTATGGCCGGGGGCTGGATGCTATACACCTGTGGTAATGGCAGACTATATGGCCAGGGGCTGGATGTTATACACCTGTGGTAAGGGCAAAATGTATGGCTGATGACTGGATGTTATACACCTGTGGTAATGGCCGACTGTATGGCCGGGGGCTGGATGCTATACACCTGTGGTAATGGCAGACTGTATGGCCTGGGGCTGGATTTTTTACACCTGTGGTAATGGCAGACTGTATGGCTGAAGACTGGATGTGGTAATGGGACTGAATGAGACAACTGAATTCAATAATAAAAACAACCCCACAAACTCCCAAATAGGGAGCCACAAGTAATATGCTCCTATGTAAACTGAATATTGAAATCCGGAGGCTGAAAATATGTTCAGATCCAATCCTTCTCACAGCGGAGGGTGTGTTACAATTGTATCTAGAAGAAACAATTCTCTGTGAATTACTAGGACTCCAGTCTGATACATTTTACGTACACTGGTACATTGTAACAAACTATAGGGAAAGGATAAAGATTTCTGCTACTGATCTAGACAATCCTTTAGACTGCGTTCACATTTCCCTTGAGAGCTTGCTGGAGTTCATCGTATCCTGGATTTTTAGCTCACAGAGTTTTTTGGTCTGAAATAGATACATTTGTAGCAAACACAAAGCTGCAAAATGTTAGATCAGGACTCGTTTTAGCCTAGAGAAAAAATAAATGAAGTAGGTTGCCATTCACTGACTGCAAGCGGAAATATTGAGAATGATGAATGTGACAAATTAAATGACACATTGTATTAGAAAGTTGCAGAATAATTTTGCCTTTATTTCCTTAAAACCAGACCGGTTCTTTAGGTATGTATACTTTTGCAATTCACCCCAGGAGCTTCCACCTGTTCTCCTGTGACCCCATATACATGTCTTCTTCCCCAGCCAGTGCTCTACTGCTGTATACTCAGTATGTGCGGCACCTCGTCCTCTAGGCTCCTGTGTGCAGGGATTGGTTTCCAGGGCCTTATCTGTGATAATTACTAGGAGTCTTAAAGCTGTAATCAGTCGTAATTATAAGTTTACACCCTTCCCCGGATTCCAAGAACGAGCGTACATCTTACGTAATGCAGCATTGTGGCGCCTGTACTCCAGGATTTTCACCCTTCCGTTGCCAGTGACCATTTGGAAATCATTCCCCCAAAAAACTCCCCAGCTTAACATCCCATGTTTTAGGTGCTCTTAAGGGGTTGTCCAGGATTTCCTTTTGGAAGTAAGAATAGATCTATACTTCCCCGCTCTCCGCCTCTCCATTCCGGCTCCCAGCCTGTCGTCACTGCACTTCCGCTTCCCTTCTGTAAACTTTTTACATGGATGGGATCATGTGTGCGGCTGCAGCCAATGACTGGCCTCAGAAGTCAATGATCCCAAGTGGTACATAACCCAGCAGAGACATGCCACTTAGGCCTCATGCACACGGCCATTGAGCGGCAGTGGCCGTATTGCGACCTGCAAACTGTGGGTCGGCAATCCACGGCCGCCGACCGTGTGCACCACGCATCACGGATGCGGACCCATTCACAGATGCGGAACGGAGTCACGGAACGGAACAGTGGAAGCACTACGGAGTGCTTCCGTGGTGTTTCTTTCAGTTGTTTCGCACCGCAAATAAATATGGCATGTCATATTTTTTTGCGGTGCGAACAGACCACTGACCCATTCAAGTTGAATGGATCCGGCCCGCTGCACGGAACGGCCGCACAACGACCGTGTGCATGCGGCCTTAGGGATGCGTCACCGGTGAGACCGGTCATGTGCCCTGTCTATGAAGGAAGCTGACAGATAGGGACTGAAAGTGCTAGGAAGACAGCATGGGGTCCATGGAGCTGGAACAGAGAGGTGGGAAGTAGGTAGGTATAGATCTCCTCAAGGGTACTACTGGGTGGAGGGAGCAAGCAAAAAAAAAACAACTAAACTGTGAATCTGTGGAGTAGTCCCCTCAGGAGCTGATTCTTTACTGTAAGAGCAGAGAATGTGTTGAATAATTACCTCGGGAGCTGATTCATTACTGTAAGAGCTGTGGATCTATAGAGTAGTCCACTCTGGGGCTGATTCTTTACTGTTAGAGCGGTGGATCTATGGAGTAGTCCACTCTGGGGCTGATTCTTTACTGTTAGAGCTGTGGATCTATGGAGTAGTCCACTCTGGGGCTGATTCTTTACTGTTAGAGCTGTGGATCTATGGAGTAGTCCACTCTGGGGCTGATTCATTACTGTTAGAGCGGTGGATCTATCGAGTAGTCCACTCTGGGGCTGATTCTTTACTGTTAGAGCGGTGGATCTATGGAGTAGTCCACTCTGGGGCTGATTATTTACTGTTAGAGCGGTGGATCTATGGAGTAGTCCCCTCTGGGGCTTATTCTTTATTGTTAGAGTGGTGGATCTATGGAGTAGTCCACTCTGGGGCTGATTCTTTACTGTTAGAGCGGTGGATCTATGGAGTAGTCCACTCTGGGGCTGATTCTTTACTGTTAGAGCAGTGGATCTATGGAGTAGTCCACTCTGGGGCTGATTCTTTACTGTTAGAGCAGTGGATCTATGGAGTAGTCCACTCTGGGGCTGATTCTTTACTGTAAGGCCTCATGCACACGACCGTTGTTGTGTCCCGTGTCCGTTGTTCCGTTTTCCGTGATTTTCTGCGGACCCATTGACTTTCAATGGCTCCGTGGAAAACTCGGCTAATGCACTATTTGTTATCCGCGTCCATGATCCGTGTTTCCAGTCCGTAAAAAAAATTTGACCTGTCCTATTTTTTTCACGGACAACGGTTCGCCGACCCATTCAAGTCAATGGGTCCGTGAAAAAACACACAATATTGTCATCCGCGTCATGGCAAACTTGACTTTTTTACTTTCCTTCATGTCTGGAGATCCTTCAAAAATAAAGGAAGAGACACAGAAACAAAAACGGACACGGATGACGGAACAACGGAACCCCTTTTTGCGGACCGCAAAAAATACTGTCGTGTGCATGATGCCTTAGAGCGAGTATTTAATGGAGTTGTCTAACTTCACCAAATGGCATTTATCATGTAGAGAAAGTTAATACAAGGCACTTACTAATGTATTGTGATTGTTGGTTTGTTTTGATTCATTATTCCATCACATTATACACTGCTCGTTTTCATGGTTACGACCACCCTGCAATCCATCAGCGGTGGCCGTAATTGCAGATTATAGGAAAAAGCTCAGGCCTCTCTGGTGGCCGGGACCGTGGGAGCTCACATAGACTGGTGCTTTTTCCTATAGTGTGCAAGCACTGCCACTGCTGCTGGATTGCAGAGTGGTCATAACCATGGAAACAAATAGGTAAGGCTGTTACCAGCCTGCATTTGTGGGAATGGCGTCTGGCTACTTATGCCCCTCGTTACCATCCAGCCAGGCGCCCGAGCATCACGCATCACCTGCGGTATCGCGCTTCTTCATCTTCCGTCCGAGGTCGCTTCCTGTCTTCTGCGCATGCGCTACTGAGGTCTGGATCGCCGATTGTCAGGCTCCCAGGTAATCAGGGCTCAGCTAGCTCCGGTCTAGCTCAGCCTCACGCCCAGCCGGATTCCAGCACCCGGGTGCTAGGTTTAGACGCCGCTCTCCCCCAGCACGAATTGCTCTCGCTAGTTCAGGCGACGGGGGCGGGGAGCGGCGTCATAGTGTTATATTATGCCTCTCCATACTGTACGGAGGTGGCATGTGTGGGCTGGTTAGGTTCCGCTTCTTTGGCAGGCTGGTACAAGTATAAACTGAGTCACACCAGCATTCGCCATTTGGCTTCATACAAGGTGGGGGTCTCGGGTCATTCAGGGGGCTCAGTTCCGGTTGCACTCTGCCAGCTTGCTAAGGGGCAGTTATGCACCTACTTCAGTTTCTCTTACCCGTACTCATTCAGCGTTCAGCAGATGTCCTGCGAGCTATTACAGCTGTTGGTCTGGCTCTATGTAGGTGTTGGTAACGCAGAGCAACAATTCTCATGTCGTCCGGCCCGTTCCTCTGCTTTATCACCATTTTTTAGAGTTTGCGGTTTGTTTTCCGGTCCTTCCATGTGGTTAACATTCCCGGCATGGCTCAGGCTGTCAGTGTCTACTGGTTCGTCCGGGGTATCGGTGTCCCTGGGTCGCCCGGGTTGTCCGTTCTCCTGGGCCGCCCAGGGTGTCTGTGTATCTTGGATTGCCCAGGGTGTCTGTGTCTCCTGGATCGCCCAGGGTGTCTGTGTCTCCTGGATCGCCCAGGGTGTCTGTGTTTACTGGATCGCCCAGGGTGCCTGTGTCTCCTGGATCGCCCAGGGTGTCTGTGTCTCCTGGATCGCACAGGGTCTCAATGTGCCTGGATCGCCCAGGGTCTCAATGTGCCTGGATCGCCCAGGGTGTCTGTGTCTCCTGGATCGCCCAGGGTCTCAATGTGCCTGTATCGCCCAGGGTGTCTGTGTCTCCTGGATCACCCAGGGTGTCTGTGTCTCCTGGATCGCCCAGGGTCTCAATGTGCCTGGATCGCCCAGGGTCTCAATGTGCCTGGATCGCCCAGGGTCTCAATGTGCCTGGATCGCCCAGGGTGTCTGTGTCTCCTGGATCGCCCAGGGTGTCTGTGTCTCCTGGATCGCCCAGGGTCTCAATGTGCCTGGATCGCCCAGGGTCTCAATGTGCCTGGATTGCCCAGGGTCTCAATGTGCCTGGATCGCCCAGGATGTCTGTATCTCCTGGATCGCCCAGGGTCTCAATGGGCCTGGATCGCCCAGGGTCTCAATGTTCCTGGATTGCCCAGGGTCTCAATGTGCCTGGATCGCCCAGGGTGTCTGTATCTCCTGGATCGCCCAGGGTGTCTGTGTCTCCTGGATCACCTAGGGTGTCTGTATCTCCTGGATCGCCCAGGGTGCTCGTATATCATCCTTAAATTCTGACGTTGTTTTGTTCCTTCCTTTAGATTGGCTATTAGTTTTTGCGCTTTTCCTACATTTCGTCCAGGCAATTCTGAGGCGCTCTCTGGTAAGTCGGTTAAAGATGGTTACTAGGGCAGGGTCAAACATCGGTTTATACTCAGGGTCATTTTCCTTTCATTAGTTCCAACATAAGCAATTAGGGTTTTGGAGCCGTGCTTCCAAATCCGTTCGTGTTCTGCCAGGTAGGTTTTTCGTCCGATGGGCATTTTCACACACCTTCAGTCTCTCACATTCTCCCGTCCGCTCTCTCCGCATCCGTCTGTGCTTCTTTTCGTTTTTCTAGGTGTCCATTATTCGTCTTTTTTCTCAGGTCAAGTATGTCTCACATCTCCGATATGGATGATAACATCTCCATGCCAGGAACTTCCGTCTCAGGGCACAACAGTGGCACATCCTTGAGAAGTTGGACGGTGCCGAGATTGGTTGCCGAACTTAATCGCAGGGGGATCCGGCATCCGGCGTCTGCCCGCAAGGCTGAATTGTATCGCCTGCTGAAGGCGGCCCCAGTTCCGATGGCGGAACATTCCAACTTCGATTCCATACAGCTGGCTCTAGCTCAGATCCAGTCTTCCATCAGCGGTCTTGCTGGCTCGGTTTCGGACATTCAGGCTAGGGTAGCAGTTTTGGAAACCAGGCCTGTAGTCTCGCCGCAATATATAGGTTCGGCAGTCACCCCTGCCATTCCTCAGGAAGTTGCAGGTAGGCCTTCTGCCACTCCTCAGATCGCCCCTTCTCACTTTATTCCGGAGCATATCAAAAAGGATATCCTGGCAGGCAAGGATGTGAATTTGGCGTCCATTCTTATTGCCTCACAGGATATTTCCGAGAATCGGGTCATCAACTGCGGAGAGGTTTCTGTAGTGATGAAGGCTAAGGATGCTCGGCTAAATAGGAAGTTATCTATTTCCGAGTTCGTTCTGGCCTTCAGCTTCTACAGGGACGTGGTGTGTTCCGCTCAGCCAGCTCGCAGGGAAGAGCTGGACACTTACTTGTACCGGATTACGGACTTGGGGCACAAATACGGCGGCACGGCTTTTTACGACTACCATCGTTCTTTTTCTGCCAAAGCCGCGGCTGCTCTGAACCAGTTTCAGTTTGTGTCAAACTGGGCAGACTTGGACATGGAATTGTTTTGCCGGCATTTTGCGGGTCTCAAGGCCCCTCTCTGTGCCATCTGCCAGTCCATTTTTCATTCCACTGAGTGGTGTCCTAATCCGGTGCAAGCCCCGCAGTCAGCTCCCTCGGCAGGTCCTTCCGGGTCCTCCAGGTCTTCCTCTTCCTTAGCTAAGCTGGGCAGACCAATTGTGTACCTCGGTAGCAGCCAGGTATGCAATAATTTTAATGCTAAGGGCTGTGCCTTTAATTCCTGCCGTGCGCTCTACATTTGTTCTCTTTGTTTTCGGGCCCATCCCCGTCCCTCCTGTCCCAGGAGGACAGCCAAGGATCCCTGACTGGCCGACATCAATTTGGAGTTATTGGCTGCTCTTCTGCGGGACCACCCTGATCGTCCTTTTGTCACCTTCTTGTTGGATGGGTTCAGAGAGGGTTTTCACACTGGCCTCATTACACTTCCCCAGGGCTGCTGGGCAGGCTCCAATCTGTTATCCGCTGCCAGCGATCCTAAAGCAGTCACTTCCCTCCTCCAATTGGAGGTCGACAAAGGGTTTGTCATTGGTCCTTTTTCGGAAATCCTATTCCAATCATGGCGCATCAGTCCCATTGGCCTTGTTACAAAGCAATCGTCCAATAAAAAGCGTCTCATCTACGATCTCTCTGCGCCTCATATGTCATCCATCCCCAGTCTCAACTCACTCATTCCCTCCAAGGAATATTCAATGCAATATTCTTCGGTCGATGAGGTCATTCAGTACATTCTGCAAGCAGGGGCCGGGGCTTGGTTGGCTAAGGTAGATATCGCCGATGCTTTTAAACAGCTTCCAATCCATCCGCAGCTTTGGAAGTATTATGGCATCAAGTGGGCGGATAATTTCTACTTCGCCAACCGGCTCACCTTTGGGTCTAAAAGTAGCCCGTGGCTTTTTGAACAACTGGCCAAAGCCCTGCATTGGATCCTCATCCATCACGGCGGTTTATCCATGGTCGTCCACTACCTGGATGACTTCCTTATTGTAGAACGACCCAGACAGGTCCCATCCATTCCACACACACTACTGGATATATTTTCCCGTCTTCAGGTCCCTGTCGCTGCCGCCAAGACTGAGGGTCCGGCCACCAAGGTCACCTTCCTGGGCATCATTTTGGATACAATCAAGATGGAGGCTAGCCTCCCCAGTGAGAAATTTCTTAGGATCCGCTCAGCTATCTCGCAGGCGGTCCGGTCCCACTCTTTGACCAAGGTCGAGTTGCAATCCTTGCTGGGGATGCTTAACTTCGCCACCAGAATTATGCCTCAAGGCAGGGCCTTTCTTTCCAGGTTGTTATGTCTTCTGCCCTCTGCCCCCAGAGCAGGATTCTGTCGTCCATCTGGACGGCCAGGCCATCGAGGACCTGTTCATGTGGAACAGTTTTCTCTCCAACTGGAATGGCATTTCTCTGTTCGTTCCACAGTGGGACTCTTCTTCTCCCCTTGTTTTTTCCGATGCCGCGGGTTCCTCCGGGTTCGCTGCCATTTTCAGGTCCCATTGGCTGGCCGCCGGATGGCCGCCAGAATTAGCCTCAGACTCAGTAGCTCTCAAATCTTCTCCCCTTCTGGAACTGTATCCCGTCGTGGCGGCAGCTCAGGTTTGGGGCCACTATTGGTCTAATACTTCTGTGACCTTTGTCACGGATAGTCAGACCTTGGTGGACATCGTTAACAAAGGCAGGGCCCAGTCCTTCAAGATCATGGCCTTGTTGCGCAAACTAGTCTGGCTGTCCCTCTGCCACAATTTTCATTTTCGGTGTGTCCACATTCCAGATGAACAGAATAGGGCCGCGGATGCTCTTTCCCGCTTTAATTTTCCGTTTTTTTTTTCAGGAAATGCCCGAAGCGGATCGGTCAGGCGCGCCCATGCCTCAATTCAGCACCCTCACTCTGGACTAGATTCCCTCATAGACGAAGCCAAGGGTCTGGTCAGAAAATCTCTGTCGCGCAATACGGCAAGGAATTATCAGGCCGGCTTGAGAGCGTTTGATAATTTCTCCAAGATTCATCCAAGGGGTCATCATTCCGAAACTTCCTATATCATGGCCTTCTTAGCTCATTGTCACTCTCAACTATCTCTGTCGCACAATACCATCAAACTTTATTTAGCCGGACTACAACACCACTTCATTCTGACTAACCCTCACCACGGGTCCTTTTTCTCTGTTCAGGCTATTAAGGCCACCCTTCGGGGTATTCAAAAGGAGGGTAAGGGGTCCGTTAGCCGTAGGCAACCGGTGTCTAGCGAGTTGTTTAGGGCTCTCTCCTCATCATTGGACGGTAATCCTTTTGGGCCCTCCACTAGCCTGATCCTGAAAGCGGTCATGTATCTAATTTTTTATGGGTTTCTTAGGCCCGGGGAAGTTCTAGCCAGCCAAACCGTCAGGGCCATCCTTTGAAGCAACATCTGTCATGGGGCCGTCGTTATTATACTCTCCTCCTACCCTCCACCAAAACCAGTCAGACGGGTCCCCCCACTGAGGTCAAATTTTACCCGACCGCAAACAATTGGTGCCCAGTTCAGGTGCTGCACCAATTATTGTCACATATTCAGGTCTCACTTCCAGACAGCCCGCTCCTGCCACACGCAGGCAAACCTCTCAATACCTCGCAGTTCATATCCTATATCCGTGCTCTTGCCCAAGGTCTAGGTTATGATCCTAAAGTAATTTCGGGGCGGCCGCATAGGGGCGGCCTCAGCAGCATCTCGGCATCAGGTGCCAGTTCACGTCATTTGGAGCATGGGACGGTGGCGGTCCTCTTGTTTCACCAGATACATCCCCGACCCTCAAGTAGAGATATCTCGTGCCTTTTGTTCCTTGGCTTTGTAATTCTCATAATAAAGAGTTGTACCTAATTGTTGTTTTTGCCCCCTTTCTTGGTGTACCCACGCCGTGGCTCCCGGCATAATTCAGCCACCTTGCTCAGGGCGGGAGTCTCTGCGTACGCCGACGTCTTTCCTAGCCCTGACCATAAACAGCATATAATGTGATGGAAAAATGCATCAGTCAGTAAAGGAAGCAATATGGACAATCACAATACATTAGTAAGTGCTTTGCATTAACTTGCCCTACATATTAAATACCACTTGCTGAAGTGAGAGAGCCCCTTTAAGCAGTTTTCCTAGGCCAGTCATATCACTGTACATTGGTCACATCGGTGCAGCTCATTCCTATTCAAGTGCGATACCAAGACAGAGATCCGGTGACTGGTGAGCGATGTGACCTCTTCAGCCAGCTGTTTGGTGGGAGGCCAGGGGTCGGACCCCGTCTATCTGACATTGATGACCTCTCCTGCTGGACAGGCCATGAATATCTAAGGCTCAGGTGAAATTACAAGCAGTTCCGAATGGAAATAAATGGGGTCTGAGGCCATTCTGCAAATGTCTCTGTTTACTCCTCACAGAGGATTGTCTATACTGGATATAATTGTAACAAACCATCAGGTTTAAGAATATTACTCTGTACAGTTATACAAAAAACAGGAAGAATTCCTTTATTCACTGACAGTAAGCAGAGAACATGAAAATGACGATACAGATGCGGACATGTGCAGCATGATCATATAAATGTCCAGTCTCCACGCAGCGCGTTTCATCTGCTGCGGTGATGTCTTCTAACCGTACCAGTTGTTTGAATACTGGTTGTTGGATGTGGTGGAGTAGTAAATAATGTATGCTATCCAGGCGATGTTGCCGCAGGAGCCGATGACAATGCCGGCGATGTTCAGCCTCAGCGCAGTGGTGGAGTAATTGGCAGCCTGCTGTGTGTCTCCTCGACGTAGCGAATCCCGAGACTGCAAGACAAAATGGCGTCACAAAATGAGGTCTCGGGTTCAATTGCCACTGATGGTGGGATAAATATTGTAATAATTGATAATAGATGAAAGTCACCGGCAATGTCACATTCTACCCTATATGCAGGATAGGGGATAAATATCAGACCGGTGGGGGTCCTACCGCTGGGACCCCATGCACACCCTGATATGTACAGAGCCGCCAGTTGGGCTTGCATGTGGTCTCTCCATTCATTTCTTTGAGAGTTCTGGAAATAGCCGAGTACAGAACTTCACTATTTCCCAAATTCCCATAGAAATGAATAGAGCGGCCGCATGCATGCACAACCAGCCGCTCCGTACATTTCAGGGCTCTGCAGGAGGTACAGGGCACCAGTTCTTGTGCTCAGTGGGATTTAAAAGTTATCTCCTATCCTGAGCATAGGCGCACTACATCTTCTTGTCATTGCCCCTCTCTCCACCTTAGCCCTAAAATCATTTGTTCTCCCTGGCTTATTCCTCTCGGCCTATTAAGAACACATGCATGCTTGGGCGAGACCCAGACAGCATACGTATGGCAAGTCAAAATAGAATAGCTCAGGGATCAGCAACCTCCAGCACTCCAGCTGTTCTGAAACTACAACTCCCAGAATCCTCGTATAACTTCTATGGGAGTTGCAAGAACAGCAGAGCAAGTGTGCATGCTGGGAGTTGTAGTTTCACGGCAGCTGGAGTGCCAAAGGTTGCTGATCCCTGGTGTAGAGCAAGATCTGTAGAGATGAGCAGTCTACAAAGGACTTATTTGATTCTATGGCACCCATGTTGAGGAGTTACCACTTACGGATCCCTGGAATGGCTGGTGGTCAAATGAGTGTTTGGCCAACAGCTACTGAAGGTGTGGGGGCGGCTGTATTTGTGAGATCTGGTTAGTAGCTATAAATTAACATTATTATCCACTTGTCTCATAATTTGAAATATTTGTTTCATCAAAGCAGTTTTTTGTGCGAACTTCATTAAAGAGGACCTCTTGCCTCTCCTGACATGTCTGTTTTAGTAACTATTCGCATTCCCCATGGAATAACAGTTCTGGAGCATCTGTCCATTCCTCTATTATTCCTGCTAGAAATGTATGAAAGAATTATTAGCTGTTTGCCATGCAGGTCCAGATGGGTGCTACCAGTTTTGAGGGGGGGGGGGGGTGTACCTACACGGTCTGACACTGGCAGTATTGATTGGATGAACCCCAACTGGTAACACCCATCTGGACCTTGTTTGTAAACTGCTAGTAAGTCATTCATAAACTTCTAGCAGGAATAATAAAGGAATGTCACATCATAGAGTCATAAGAATAGCGGCTCTAGAATTGTTATTACAGGGGGGATGCAAGTGGCTGTTAAAGCAGACGTGTCAGGAGAGGGGAGAGCTCCTCTTTAATAGGCTTTTCCCGCAATCTACATTTGTCACATTGTCAGGGCTCATGCACACGGCCGTTGTGCGGCTGTTCTGTGCATTGGGGACTGCACGGACGCAACATCCGTGCGGCGGCCGGGACGGATCGAGATCCATTCAACTTGAATGGGTCCATAATCCGTCTGCACCGTAAAAAAAAAAAAGAACAAGTTCTATTTTTTTGCGGTGCGGAGACGCTGACAGAAACACCACTCTGTAGTGCTTCTGTGGGGTTCCGATCAATGCTTCCGTTCCGCACCGCAACTCCCGGATTGCAGACCCATTCAAGTGAATGGGTCCGCATCAGTGTTGCGCGGTGCACACGGTCGGTGCCTGTGTATTGTCGACCCGCCGTATGCGGGCCACAATACGGCCACGGCCGGGCAACGGCCGCGTGCATGAGCCCTCACCTAGTATCTTTTGACCTTTTGAAGATGGGTGCTCATAAAGATAGCTTATACGCAGAGGAGTTTAGCTGAGGACACCCGAAATATAATGACTGAGAAGCACGCTGTTTGATAGATAGATTTGGCTCATGGAATACAATAACATAGACATTCAATGGCAGAAATGTTCAATGACACTAAAGCACCCTCTGCTGGAGGATATCATGTATAACAGCACATCCCTGGCATTACCTCCACTCTCCAGCAGATGGCAGTGTTGTTATCAATCCTCTTACATACAGGCGCATCTCAATACATTAGAATATCATTGAAAAGTGAATTTATTTCAGTAATCAAGTGAAACTCATATATTACACAGATTCATTACACATAGAGTGATCTATTCCAATAGTTATTTCTTCTAATGTTGATGATTGTGGCTTAAAGCTAATAACACACCAAAAGTCAGTGTCTCAGAAAATTAGAATATTGTGAACAAGTTCTCATGATGACACACACAGATAATCAATACAAAACACCTGCAAAGGTTTCCTAAGCCTTTAAATGCCCCCTCAGTCTGGTTCAGTAGGCTACACAATCATAGGGAAGACTACTGACCTGACAGTTGTCCAGAAGACAGTCACCTCCACAAGGAGGGCAAGCCACAAAAGGTCATTGCTAAAAAAGCTGACTGTTCAAAGAATGATGTATCCAAGCATATTCATGGAAAGTTGAGTAGAAGGAAAAAGTGTGGTAGAAAAAGGTGCACAAGCAACAGGGATGACCGCAGCCTTGAAAGGATTGTCATGAAAAGGCCATTCAAGAATTTGGGGGAGATTCACAAGGAGTGGACTGCGTCTGGAGTCAGCGCTTCAAGAGCCACCACACACAGACGTATCCAGGACATGGGCTACAACTGTCTCATTACTTGTGTCAACCACTCCTGTCGCTCAGAGCTCCAAAGTCCTGTTTTCAGATGAAAGTAAATTTGGCATTTCATTTGGACATCAAGGTCCCAGAGTCTGGAATAGTGTTTAGCGCGAATATTCGAAAAGCAATTTTTTTTTGCGAATATCATCACCTCAAGAAGTGCTATATATAGTGCTATATATTCGTAATGACGAATATTATTATTTATTTTTATTATTTTTTTTTTTTTTTTAACACAGTACACATCAGGTGATCATCCCTCCCTTCTTCTAGCTTGTGGGCCAATGAGAAGTTAACTTATATATATAATTCTGACAGTTATGGGGAGATATTCAGTGTAGGTTAGATAGTCTATAGTGTAGCTGATAGGTTCCAGTGCAGGGTGTTAGGTAGTGTGATAGGTTCTGCTGTCCATACATACATGCTACAGACATAGTGCTGTGATGTCACAAGTTGCACGTTATGCGAAAAAATATCCGCATCATTAATTGCTGAAAATTCGCATAGTGTAGGCAGTTTTTGCATGCATTCACCCAAGGGAGCTCAGAGACCTTCAAAAGCGCAAATATATTGGAGCTCTCTATCTGCATATAAAGCTATTCTAATGCTCTGCCGTGCCAACCATTTTCTCCAGTCTCAGGAAACGTATACCAGCTTGAAAAATGTAGCACAAGTGACCCACGCCTGTATTTTGTGCCCATTACGCGAATAATACATTGCCGATTTTCGCAATCAAGAATATAATCTTGAATTCTCAAATATATGATGAATATTCTACAAAATATTCACAAAATATCGCGAATTTAAATATTGCCCCTGCCGCTCATCACTAGTCTGGAGGAAGAGTGGAGAGACAATCCAAGGGGCTTGAGGTTCAGTGTGACGTTTCCATAGTCAGTGATGTCATCTGCTGGTGCTGGTCCACTGTGTTATATCAAGTCCTGGCAGCCGTCTACCAGGATATTTTAGAGCACTTCATGCTTCCTTTTGCTGATGAGCTTTATGGAGATGATGATTACATTTTCCAGCAGGACTTGGCGCCTACCCACACTGCCAACAGTACCAATACCTGGTGTAAAAACCACAATATCACTGTGCTTGATTGTCCAGTAAACTCGTCTGACCTAATCTATGAGAAACCCCAGACCCCACAATGCAGACGAGCTGAAGGCCGCTATCAAAGCAACCTGGGCTTCCATAACCCCTCAGCAGTGCCACAGGCTAATCGCTTCCATGCCACATTGCCACCAGGGCCGTCTTTAATATTGATTGGACCCTGGGCAAAAATTTACTTGGGCCCCCTGGATCCCGCCTTCCCACACCTTAGCAGGCAATCACGCCCTCCACCACAACACACACACAAAAAATCCACACATCTGGTAGAGTCCAGTGAATGACTGTAAATACTTCCAGTTCTGAAGACTCCAGCGGCTCAGGATCAGTGTTCTGGGCAGCTGGGCTCAGGCTGGAAGTGGGCACCGCTCTGCAGGAAGGAGACCAGCGCTCGGCTCACCCTAGTGTTACAGTGCACCCCAGCACCCCACAGTATGCAGTATAGCACCCTATAGTATACAGCACCACACAGTATGCAGTTTAGCACCCCACACTATACAGTACCCCACAGTATATAGTAGAGCAGTATAGCAGCCCACAGTATACAGCACCTCACGGTATACAACACCTCACTGTATACAGCACCCCAAACTATACACAATACAGCCCCCCACACTATACAGTACAGCAATATAGCACTCCACACTATACCGCACCCACAGTATACAGCCCCCCACACTATACAGTACAGCAGTATAGCACTCCCCCCCACTATACAGGCCCCCCCACACTATACAGGCCCCCCACAGTATACAGCCCACCACACAGTATACAGCCCACCACACAGTATACAGGCCCCCACACAGTATACAGCCCACCACACAATATACAGCCCATTACACAATATATAGCTCACCACACAATATACAGCCCACCACACAATATACAGCCCATTACACAATATATAGCCCACCACACAATATACAGCCCACCACACAGTATACAGCCCACCACACAGTATACAGCACCCCACTATACAGTAGTTTACAGTATATTAACATAACAGCCCCTGTCACCTTTTTCTGATGTAATCTTTACACAAAAAAGCTCCACAGTTAACTTCTGCAACACTCCACAGGACCTGTGATGACCTCATAGCCATGTGACCAGTAATTGCTAGGTTACTGGTCACATGGTAATGATGTCATTAAGGTCCTAGATCAAAACTCATTAAGGTCCTAGAATTAAGATCATTAGCACAGCCACGATCATGATGCCTGTGTAGCCGACAGCCTGACACCTGGGGCAGTAGCTAGCAGGGCTCAAGAGGCAGCTGCCCCTTTTGCCCCTTGGTAAAGACGGCCCTGATTGCCACATTGATGCAGTAATTCATGCAGAAGGAGCCTCAACCAAGTACTGAGCGCTTATACTGGACAGACTTCTCAGGAAGTCAACATTTCAGTGTTAAAAATAAAATTTTTAATTGGTCTTTTTTACAATATTCTAATTTTCTGACACACTGACTTTTGGGTTCTCGTTAGCTGTAAGCCATAATTATCAATATTAAAAGAAATAAACAATTGAAATAAATCACTCTGTATATAATGAATTCATACAATATAGGAGTTTCACTTTTTGAATGTAATTACTGAAATAAATTAACATTTCGATGATATTCTAAATAATCGAGATGCACCTGTTGGGTGCTGCCATAGCGGCCATATTGGTTGTCACCCTGCTTGCCCGGAAATAGATCTAACTAAGAGCTGTGAATAATATTAGGGTGAAATAAACACTCCCTCTTGGATGTGAGCTCAGTGTCCTGCAATCTTCAATGTTCTTCACTTCCCATCTTCTTACCTTGGAAGAGAACAGGATGGCAATAATCCCAAGGGGCATGCAGCACACAAAAAGATTCAGCAAGGAGAGGCCCATGTAGTCCCTGTGAGCAGGCTGAGGCATGGCCACCACGTACTGGGAAGTAGTGACCACCGGGGGGTAAGCACCTGGTTCAGCTACCGTTGGCCCTTTTGGGGTGTAGTATGGGGGAGGTGGAGGGACCTGGTTGATGAAGCCAAAGTTATTCGGTTGGTCTTGGAAGCCATTATAGGTGTAGGATGGTGGTGGATTCATTGCTTCTCAAAGGGACGAAATCTTCTAGCTCTGGAGATATCTTAGGTGGCTTCTTATATAACTTCCGCCAGGGAAACATTGCTACTGTGTCATGAATACAGCATGACAGGACATTATCCACAGCG
This sequence comes from Bufo gargarizans, assembly GCF_014858855.1. Lineage (NCBI taxonomy): Eukaryota > Metazoa > Chordata > Amphibia > Anura > Bufonidae > Bufo > Bufo gargarizans. The sequence goes on from NC_058088.1 coordinate 44,900,999, forward strand.
GCTGCAGGTAACAATAGTCGTCATGGTCATTGTTTATTATGTTGTCATCCAAGGAGACGTTACCAGGAGACATTTTTCTAGCTCCAGGGCATCATTTCTATGGACTGGTGATCAGAACTGAACTTTCCAGATGAGGCCACACCAACGCTTTGTAGTGGTAATATTACATTCCTGTCCCCTGAGTCCATGCCTCGTTTAATACAGGACAATATCTTGGTAGTCTTAAAAGCAGCTGACTAACATTTTGCTGTTATTTAGTCTATGATCTACAAGTGTCCACCAAATCCTTCTCTACAAGGGCCTCTCCCAGTGTTACCCTCCTAAAACTGTATACCTTATAACAGAGGGCAATAGGGTGCATTCACACGCACAGCTGATTGCAGATTTACTGCTCTTTTAAAAGGTAAACTCAGTCAAAAAAAAAAATTCACTTTTTGGACACTGAAAAATACCGCCTATGTCAAAAAGTAATGGTGTATCAAGAAGATCAGGGACCTCCACCAACCGTGATTATGGAGGGTCTGCAGTGGTAAATCACTGATGGCTGCGCAGGGACCGTGGTCAGTCTGATTCACTGGAAGTAATTATTTCTGGTTTTGGATACATCTTCATCTATGATAAGGATATAAACAATGTATCAAATGAACATAAATACATTTTATTAACATAAACAGTAGAAATCCCTGTGATACAATGTAACAATGTGATGCTCTGCGGAACACTGACATACAGACCTCAGGACCACTGCAGAGGAGGGTCTCAGGTATGGAAGGTAGAGATGAGCGAATTTCTCAAAAATTCGATTCGGTC